>NC_073259.2:104368333-104671363 GCF_029289425.2 Pan paniscus | reverse complement strand
ATTATTTTCTATCCTTATCTAGAATATGAGAAAGAACCTCTAGAAAATACTGAATCTCACTGTTAGGAGTCAGCATCTATTTCCTGTGGCTGATTTTTAAAGAAATGGCTCCAGAAAATTGCCATTCAGTAGGATATTTGCTGTAAAATGTTGGTAAATGTCTTTGTCATTATTCAATAGCTTCTTTCCTTTCCTAATTTATTAGAAATTTTATTAGGAAGGTTACTAAGTGTTATCAAATGCCTTTGTGGCATTTTTCATATAATCTTATTTGTCTCCTTTACCTTGCTATTGCAAAAAATTCAAGTTTTGTTTTAATTCAGACTCGATTTTTAATACTTGACAATGAGACTGTCCTAAGACCAGAAAGTGAACAAATGCCATTCAGGAGCAGAGAAGGGTGATCTGACAGAACAGATTTGAAGGACACTACATAAACACTCTCTGTTCTGATTAATATTTTGGGCCCTGAACTCTGCTTTTTCTGATATGAAAATTGCCACTCCTCCTTTGTTTGCATTTTCCCAGTACCACTGTCTATCCATTCATTTTTTCAAGCATTGTTTGTCATCGTGTTTTAGGACTGTTTCTTGAAATAGTATACATTTGAACCTAACTTTTTAGCCCATCTGGTAATTTCTGTCTTCTGAATTCCTTCACTTTCAGTGAAGTGATCAATATACTTAATTATATTCCTTCCATCTTATATCTTCTCTTTTTCCTTCTTACTTTTGCCGAAAATTAGCCATTTTTTCTCCCTGCCTGTCAGTTTTTCCTGTTCCTGTTTTCTCTCTCTTATTCCTCTCTGTTCATTTTTTCCTCCCTGTCAGTTTAGAAGTCCTACTATGCAGCTGGGCGTGGTGGCTCACGCCTGTAATCCCAGCAGTTTGGGAGGGTGTGGCGGGCGAATGACCTGAGGTCAGAAGTTCGAGACCAGCCTGGACCACATGGTGAAACCCAGTCTCTACTAAAAATACAAAAACTAGGCGGGCGTAGTGGTGCATGCCTGTAAGCCCAGCTACTCAGGAGGCTGAGGCATGAGAATCACTTGAACTGGAGAGGCAGAGGTTGCAGTGAGCTGAGATTGAGCCACTGCACTCCAGCCTGAGTGATAGAGTGAGACTCTGCCTCAAAAAAAAAAAAAAAAAAAGAAGTCCTACTATGCTGTAAAGTTCTGCTCATGGTCACATATTTCTCTGAGTCACCTTTAAACATGTATATAGAGAGACACATTTATATTCTATCAAAAAATAATTTTATATGTATGTGTGTGCGTGTGTGTGTGTGTGTGTGTGTGTATATGCATATATAAAACGCACAACCATGCACCAAAAATCTTTACCTGCTCATACCTCTCCTTACGCCAAACACAATGGAAGTTTTAGGTCTAGGTTACTAATAAATTTTTCTTTCAAGAATGACTCTTCTCTTTAAAGAATCCCTACTTAGCATTTATATTACAAAGTCCTAGTCACATCATTATTATCTAATTAATTTTAATAATACATATATTGCAAGATTCATTGCTCCCATTATTCCTCTCCTTTTCGTCTTTCCCTGTCTTGGGATTTCTGTTCTGAATCAATTGTCATTTGATAGAGTATTTCCTCAAGTGTTTTCCTCAGATAAGTACATGGGCAGAATACTTTTTAAATGCCCGCACTTCTGAAAATGTTTATTTTGCCCTGACAAATGAATGATATCTTTCCTGGATATTAATTTTTGGACCTCGGTCTTTTTCCCTCAGGATTCTACAAATGTTGTTCCAGTGTTTTAACTTCCAGCATCACTGATTAAAAAAAAAAAAAGTCTGAAGCTAATTGATTCTCTTTCCATTGCAAATAAATGTTCTTTGGGTCACAAAACTTTAAGATTTGTCCTTATCCTTTGACTTCAGGGATATCACCCACATGTATTTCCGTATGTATTCTTATATTAATCCTGCCTAGGACTCAGGAAGCCTATTCCTTCTGCATTTGCTTTTCTTTTCTACCTCCAGACTTCTTTTGTTTTCATGTTATGACTTCTGGATCTGCCTTTTGAATTCATTTACCACCTCTAGGTAATTCTGTACTATGTTGGAAGGGGTATTTCTTGAGCTTTCAGATTTGACTCAAGAAATACCATAACCATAATCTTCATCTATTTGATTTTTTAATCAAAAATCAAATTCATTTGTTCAGTTACAGAAGGGTTATTTTTGTTTGTTTTCTTTTAGATCACATGATTGTATCTCCTTAAAAGTGTTCTCTGCCTTTTTTTTTTTTTTAACCAAGTCTTCTCTAGTCTTTTTCCAACATGATGAGAGTAAAAACACAATGATTTTGGTGTCTGGCTTGCTCTTCTTCCCTTGGAGTATTGAGTCTCCTTCAGGGAGTAATTGCTTTTTTCTTCCTGCTAATGGCTTATGTTCCCTCAGCATCTACACAGACCAGGTCATAGCAGTCTCTCCAGCACTGGTAAGTCAGTGAGCAATGGAACAAATATTATTTCCTGCTCTCGAGGTCAGGCCATGAACAGAGAGCAAATAATGGCTTCTTTGCTAAGGTGGAGGGTAGAAGCCTCTCTGTTGCAAGACCTCCACAGAAGCAAGCTTACATCCTAACTAAAGCAATGGCTCAAATGAGCTCACCTACACAGCATTCTTCCAGATCTCTGTTCAAACTGCAAAGGTCCTATGAGAACCACACAAAAACAGGCAGGCAGATATGGACCTTCTTTGAGGGAATCACTGGATTCTGTCAATGAAAGCCTTTGAGGAACCACACAATGCTGGTCTTTGAGCCAAGCAACGAGAACAAACAAGCTGACCTCTCTGCCTCTTGTCTCAGTTCCTTCTCGTTTCCAAGGTGAATGAGGTTCCATAAAAAGCCTTTTTCTCAGATATCCTGGCCTAAGATACCCCCTCCAGCCTTTACCAACTGGCCTGCTCAGGCTACTATAATCTGCCAAAATAAAAATTGAAAAAGAGAAAAGTCGGGGATGTGTGATTAAGCTGCTGTCTATTCGGAATTCCTCATCTCTTTATCTTAAAACAAATAGCCTTCCTGCAAGCCTTTGAGCTACAATAAATACTTTCTAGTATTTCTTCTCATTAAAGCCTAAATAAATTTAGTTAACTATTTTAATTGTTTTCCCATATTTTTGTAACAAACACAAAACACGTGGGAATACAGTGATTCTGTTTACAGACAACGGTAAGCACGACTATGGCTATATAGACCTCTTACAATAACTCTCAAGTCAACAGGTTGGGAATCCATTGCTCCACATGAATGGTCTGCCCTGCTGAAACCTGCCCACTCAACTGTAGGCTAAAATTGGTCATGAACCTCTAAGTCTATTCACTTGCATAGTCCTTCATGCCCTCTGCCAACAAAGCTGTTCCTCCTCCATCTGTCTCAGCTCTACTCTTCCTCTTGCTACAGGGTCATCCTGTCTAAAATAGGCTCAGCTCCATAAATCTATCTCCTTTAAATGCTTTTCTTTTTGCTAATAACACTTAAAGCTTCATGAAATTGTATTTTATGCATATGTTTGTTTTTTGTCACCCCCACCCCCAATAAATCACAAGCTCTGTGAGATGATGTTGGTTTCTTTTTAAATAAAGGATGCCTACAGGTAGGTACACCTAATCTCTAGTTTGTCTCAGGACCCAACAAACCTTGTCTTACATTCAACCAATTCACCAATTATTTTACCTGCTTGGTCTCAGTAGGCATTTGAGTTTGTAACTCTTGCTCAGAGCATATCTAAGTCTCATCCCCAGAGTGAAGCCTTCCCCAATCATCCTATCCCTTAGTGGTCATCTTCCTGCATCTCTGTTGTGTCACCACCATCCGTTCATCACCTAAGCTAGAAACCTGGGTGTCATTCATGATTCATTCTTCTCCTCCTACAATTACTATGGACTTCTCTTTAATTCTTCATGCATATGTCAAGAGCCCAAACCAGTGCCTGACACAAATAGGTAATCGTAAATACATATTGAATGAAGGAATGAAACAAAAATGAAAAATCTGTTTCTATTCTGACCACACTCTTGCCTATGTCTTCTCCTGGGTTTAGATGTCCAGATACAGTACTCTTGACTGGCACAGTCTGAATTCACCTCTCCAGTTTGTCCTTTGTTGAGTTCAGGGTCCTGCACACCAATCTCAGAATTGTCCTTAGAGTCTGCCTAGTCAGCCCTTTCCTTCAGGTCTAACATTATTGTTTACATTCTAATGTCATGAGATTAACACACCCCTCCATTACTGACTGACTCTTCACTTATAATCCAGCTGTTTGGTTTCTTGATACCTTCTAAGCCCCACTATCTCAATGGCTGGGTTAAGATACTTAAAGTCTGCCTGCAGGTTCCACTAAAATCACAACCTGATAAGATGATATGCAGGTTTACTGCAGTATAATAAACATATAATTAATGTTTTAGGGTTTAAACAAATATGTTCTGTGTGACCATATATAATGCCTATAAAATATACAAATGCAGTCGCTTCCAAGATGGCTGAATCGGAACAGCTCCAGTCTACAGCTCCAAGCAAGATCAACCCAGATGACAGGTAATTGCTGCATTTCCAACTGAGGTACCTGGTTTATCTCATTGGAACTGGTTGGACAGTGGGTGCAGCCCATGGAGGGCCAGCCAAAGCAGGGCAGGGTGTCACCTCACCCAGAAAGCACAAGGGTTTGGGGGATTTACCTTTCCTAGACAAGGGAAGCCATGAGTGACTATACCTGGAGGAACGGTACACTTCTGCCCAAATACTGCACTTTTCCCATGGTCTTTGCAACCAGCAGACCAGGAGATTCCCTCCCATGCCTGGCTTGGCAGGTCCCATGCCCATGGAGCCTTGCTCGCTGCTAGCACAGCAGTCTGAGATCAACCTGGGATGCTAGAGCTTGGCAGGCAGAAGGACATCCACCACTGCTGAGGCTTGAGTAGGTGGTTCTATGCTCACAGTGTAAACAAAGTGGCAGGGAAGCTCAAACTGGGCAGAGCCCACCACACTCAGCAAGGCCTACTGCCTCTCTAGATTCCACCTCTAGGGGCAGGGCATATCTGAATAAAAGGCAGCAGACAGCTTTGGCAGACTTAAATGTCCCTGCCTGACAGCTCTGAAGAGAGCAGTGGTTCTCCCAGCATGGCGATTGAGCTCCGATAATGGACAGACTGCCTCCTCAAGTGGGTCCCTGACCCCTGTGTAACCTGACTGGGAGACACCTCCTGCCAGTAGGGCCAACAGACACCTCAAACAGGCAGGTGCCCCTCTGGAACGAAGCTTCCAGAGGAACGATCAGGCAGCAATATTTGCTGTTCTGCGGCCTCCACTGGTGATGCCCAGGCAAACAGGGTCTGGAGTGGACCTCCAGCAAACTCCAACGGAACTGCAGCTGAGGGGCCTATTAGAAGGAAAACTAACAAATGAAAGGAATAGCATCAACATCAACAAAAAGGGCATCCACACCAAAACCCCATTTGTAGGTCACCAACATCAAAGACCAAAGTTAGATAAAACCACAAAGATGGGAAGAAACCAGAGCAGAAGGGCTAAAAATTCCAAAAAACAGAACGCCTCTTCTCCAAAGGAACACAACTCCTCACCAGCAAGGGAACAAAACCAGATGGAGAATGAGTTTGATGAGTTCACAGAAGTAGGCTTCAGAAGGTCAGTAATAACAAACTTCTCCAAGCTAAAGAAACACGTTCTAACCCACCGCAAGGAAGCTAAAAACCTTGAAAAAAGGTTAGACGAACGGCTAACTAGAATAAACAGTGTAGAGAAGACCTTAAATGACCTGATGTAGCTGAAAACCACAGTACAAGAACTGTGTGAAGCATAAACAAGCTTCAGTAGCCAATTCGATCAAGTGGAAGAAAGGATATCAGTGATTGAAAGTCAAAGTAATGAAATAAAGGGAGAAGACAAGATTAGAGAAAAAAGAGTAAAAAGAAACGAACAAAGCCTACAAGAAATATGGGACTATGTGAAAAGACCAGATCTACGTCTGATTGGTGTACCTGATAGTGACGGGAGAATGGAATGAAGTTGGAAAACACTCTGCAGGATATTATCCAGGAGAACTTCCCCAACCTAGCAAGGCAGTCCAACATTCAAATTCAGGAAATACAGAGAACGCCACAAAGATACTCCTCAAGAAGAGCAACTCCAAGACACATAATTGTCAGATACACTAAAGTTGAAATGAAGGAAAAAATGTTAAGGGCAGCCAGAGAGAAAGGTAGGGTTACCCACAAAGGGAAACCCATCAGACTAACAGTGGATCTCTTGGCAGAAACCCTACAAGCCAGAAGAGAGTGGGGGACAATATTGAACATTCTTAAAGAAAAGAATTTTCAAACCAGAATTTCATATCCAGCCAAACTAAGCTTCAAAAGTAAGGAGAAATGAAATCCCTTACAGACAAGTAAATGCTGAGAGATTCTGTCACCACCAGGCCTCCCTTACAAGAGCTCCTGAAGGAAGCACTAAACATAGAAAGGAACAACTGGTACCAGCCACTGCAAAAACATGCCAAATTGTAAAGACCATTGACACTATGAAGAAAGTGCATCAGTTAACAGGCAAAATAAACAGCTAGCATTGTAATGACATGATCAAATTCACACATAACAATATTAACCTTAAATGTAAACAGGCTAAGTGCTCCAATTAAAAGACACAGACTGGCAAATTGGATAAAGGGTCAAGACCCATCGGTGTGCTGTATTCAGGAGACCCATCTTACATGCAAAGACACACATAGTCCCAAAATAAAGGGATGAAGGAAGATCTACCAAGCAAACAGAAAGCAAAAAAAAGCAGGGGTTGCAATCCTGGTCTCTGATAAAACTGGCTTTAAACCAACAAAGATCAAAAGAGACAAAGAAGGCCATTAAATAATGGTAAAGGGATCAATTCAACAAAATGAGGTAACTATCCTAAATATATATGCACCCAATACAGGAGCACCCAGATTCATAAAGCAAGCTCTTAGAGACCTACAAAGAGACTTAGACTCCCACACAATAATGATGGCAGACTTTAACACCCCACTGTCTATATTAGACTGATCAATGAGAGAGAAAATTAACAAGGATATCAAGGACTTGAACTCATCTCTGGAACAAGGAGACCTAATAGACATCCACAGAACTCTCCACCCCAAATCAACAGAATATACATTCTTCTCGGCACCACATTGCACTTATTCTAAAATTGACCACATAATTGGAGGTAAAACACTCCTCAGCAAATGTAAAAGAACAGAAATCACAACAAACTGTCTCTCAGACCAGAGTGCAATCAAATTAGAACTCGGGATTAAGAAACTCACTCAAAATTGCACAACTACATGGAAACTGAACAACCTGCTCCTGAATGACTGCTGGGTAAATAACAAAATGAAGGCAGAAATAAAGATCTTCTTTGAAAGCAATGAGAACAAAGACAAAACATATCAGAATCTCTGGCACACATTTAAAGCAGTGTGTAGAGGGAAATTTATAGCACTAAATGCCCACAAGAGAAAGCAGGGAAGATCTAAGATTGACACCCTAACATCACAATTAAAAGAAATAGAGAAGCAAGAGCAAACACATTCAAAAGCTAGCAGAAGACAAGAAATAAGTAAGATCAGAGTAGAACTGAAGGAGATAGAGACACAAAAAAGCCTTCAAAAAATCAATGAATCCAGGAGCTCGTTTTTTGAAAAGATCAACAGAATTGATAGACTGCTAGCAAGACTAATAAAGAAGAAAAGAGAGAAGAATCAAATAGATGCAATAAAAAATGATAAAGGGGATATCACCACCAATCCCACAGAAATACAAACTACCAGCAAAGAATACTATAAACACCTCTATGCAAATAAACTAGAAAATCTAGAAGAAATGGATAAATTCCTGGACACATAGACCCTCTCAGGACTAAACAAGGAAGAAGTTGAATCTCTGAGTACATCAATAACAGGTTCCGAAATTGAGGTAATAATTAATAGCATACCAACCAAAAAAAAGTCCAGGACCAGATGGATTCACAGCCGAATTCTACCAGAGGTAGAAGGAGGAGCTGGCACCATTCTTTCTGAAACTATTCCAATGAATAGAAAAAGAGGGAATCCTCCCTAACTCATTTTATGAGGTCAGCATCATCCTGATACCAAAGCCTAGCAGAGACACAACAAAAAAGAGAATTTCAGGCCATTATCCCTGATGAACATCGATGTGAAAATCCTCAATAAAATGCTGGCAAACCAAATCCAGCAGCACATCAAAAAGCTTATCCACCACGATCAAGTGGGCTTCATCCCTGGGATGCAAGGCTGGTTCACATACACAAATCAGTAAATGTAATCTATCACATAAACAGAACCAAGGACAAAAACCACATGATTATCTCAATAGATGCAGAAAAGGCCTTCGACAAAATTCAACAGCCCTTCATGTCAAAAACTCTCAATAAACTAGATATTGATAAAATGTATCTCAAAATAATAAGAGCTATTTATGACAAACCCACAGCCAATATCACTGAATGGGAAAAACTGGAAGCATTCCCTTTGAAAAGGAGCACAAGACAAGGATGCCCTCTCTCACCACTCCTATTCAACATAGTATTGGAAATTCTGGCCAGGTCAATCGGGTAAGAGAAAGAAATAAAGGGTATTCAATTAGGAAAAGAGGAAGTCAAATTGTCTCTGTTTGCAGATGACATGATTGTATATTTAGAAAACCCCATCATCTCAGCCCAAAATCTCCTTAAGCTGATAAGCAGCTTCAGCAAAGTCTCAGAATGCAAAATCAATGTGCAAAAATCACAAGCATTCCTATACACCACTAACAGACAAACAGAGAGTCAAATCATGAGTGAACTCCCATTCACAAATGCTACAAAGAGAATAAAATATCTAGGAATCCAAAGGACAACTACAAACCACTGCTCAACGAAATAAAAGAGGACACAAACAAATGGAAGAACATTCCATGCTCATGGATAGGAAGAATCAATATCGTGAAAATGGCCATATTGCCCAAGGTAATTTATAGATTCAGTGCCATCCCCATCAAGCTACCAATGACTTTCTTCACAGAATTGGGAAAAAACTACTTTAAGTTTTATAGGAAATCAAAAAAGAGCCCACATAGCCAAGACAATCCTAAGCAAAAAGAACAAAGCTGGAGGCATCACTCTACCTGACTTCAAATTATACTACAAGGCTACAGTAACCAAAACAGCATGGTACTGGTACCAAAACAGATACATAGGCCAATGGACTCAGAAATAACACCACACATCTACAACCATCTGATCTTTGAAAAACCTGAAAAAAATAAGCAGTGGGGAAAGGATTCCCTATTTAATAAATGGTGCTGGGAAAACTGGCTAGCCATATGTAGAAAGCTGAAACTGGATTCCTTCCTTACACCTTACACAAAAATTAACTCAAGATGGATTAAAGACTTAAATGTAAGACCTGAAACCATAAAAACCCTAGAAGAAAACTGGCAATACCATTCAGGACATAGGCATGGGCAAAGACTTCATGACTAAAACACCAAAAGCAATGGCAACAAAAGACAAAATAGAAAAATGGAATCTAATTAAAGAACTTCTGCACAGCAAAAGAAACTATCATCAGAGTGAACAGGCAACCTACAGAATGGGAGAAAATTTTTGCAATCTATCCATCTGACAAAGGGCTAATATCTAGAATCTACAAAGAACTTAAACAAATTTACAAGAAAAAAAAAACAACCCCAAAAAGTGGGCAAAGGATATGAACAGACACTTCTTAAAAGAAGACATTTATGCAGCCAACAGACACATGGAAAAATGCTCATCATCACTGGTCATCAGAGAAATGCATATCAAAACCACAATGAGATACCATCTCACACCAGTTAGAATGGCGATCATTAAAAAGTCAGGAAACAACAGATCCTGGAGAAGGTGTGGAGAAATACAACGTTTTTACACTGTTGATGGGAGTGTAAATTAGTTCAACCATTGTGGAAGACAGTGTGGCAATTCCTCAAGGATCTAGAACTAGAAATACCATTTGACCCAGTGATCCCATTATTGGGTATATATCCAAAGGACTCGAAATCATTCTGCTATAAAGACACATGCACACGTATGTTTATTATGGCACTATTCACGACAGCAAACACTTGGAACCAACCCAAATGTCCATCAATAATAGACTGGATAAAGAACATGTGGCACATATACACCATGGAATACTATGCAGTCATAAAAAAGGATGAGTTCATGTCCTTTGCAGGGACATGGATGAAGCTGGAAACCATCATTCTCAGCAAAATATCACAAGGACAGAAAACCAAACACCATATGGTCTCACTCATAAGTGGGAGCTGAACAATGAGAACACATTGACACAGGAAGGGGAACATCACACATCATGGCCTACTGGGGGGTGGGGGGCTGGGGGAGGGATAGTATTAGGAGAAATACCTAATGTAAATGACGAGTTGATGGGTGCAGCAAACCAACATGGCATATGTATACCTATGTAACAAACCTGCACGTTGTGCACATGTAGCCTAGAACTTAAAGTATAATAATAAATATATAGATAGATATACTAATGCTATTTCAATAACATCAAGTTTTAGTTTGTGAAGCACCACAGTTTCATCAAAAAGTTCAACAACAGATTGCTATTCTGTAATGTTTGGCCTCTACATTTGCTTTTGATCTAAAAATGCTTTTGGGGTGCCATTTTTAAAAGTGTTCTTATTGTGATTAAAAGTAGACTTTCCAAATCATCATTGCTCCTAAATATTATAATACTAGATAAAGAATGAGATAAATACCTTTGTTATGTAGAAAATACAACAAGCTATCATGTGTTGTATACTTTCAAAGCTCACAGTATGTTTCTTCGAGCAGACAATACTTGGTAGTCCTTGCAAAACCACTATACACTTTATCAGGATCTAAAAATTAGAATCACAATGATTTTTGTTTTAAAATGTCATCCTTACTCATTTCATTAGAAAATGTTCCATTCAAATAATGCAAGCTTTAAGACATAAAATTTTGTTATCAATAATTATTGATAAATTGTTTATTAGGAATAAAGGAGAGTACACTGAGATAAAGTTGATACATTCAATTTTGAGATTAGTCCTTCACCTACAGCAACTTGAAAATTAGTGGAAAGAATAAAATAAAAACACAAATGACTATAAAACAAAGCATATTTTGATAAGTATCATAAAAGGTATAGTCAGAATGTGACATGTATTTGAAAAACTATCACATCCAGGTATAGAAGGACCTTGAAAAACCAAATGGAAGCTTATATGGCATATTAAATATTACATAGTGATTCCAGGTACTTGAAATAATAGTTTCCTTTAAAATTAAAACCAAACATTCATATCTCAGGAAATCAACTAATATTGGTACTTACTTCCTATTCTCCTTGCTTCATATTATATGATCTTAAATTTGATCAAGAGCTAGACGAATAAGTTTAGCTTTTCAAAAGTAGTGTGAGATTGCATCAATCATTCACCATTTAGATTAACCCAAAGGACAAATTAATATATGAATGTTGGTTCTTTGGGGGCACATTAATTGCTTCAAGCTCTCATTCTAACAATACTGTTACTATTGTTACAGTACACTCATCTCTAAGACTTTTTAAATTCCTCCCCACCCTAATCAGCCTCTCCCATGCTACCATATCATATCCCTAAATCATGTGAACACTCTAGTAGTTTTGGAGTTTTCCCGAAGCTCATATAAATATAAATACATACATGTGTATAAAAACATGATGTACCTAGGAGGGTTGTTGTTTTACAAAATGGGATTTATAAATACTTTTCTGAAGTGTGTATTTTTTCCTTCAACCATATCTTTGGTTGTGAACATTTCTCACCAGACATGGTTTTTGGACAACCATGTCTGGTGAGAAATGCTGTAAGTCTACAGGTATAGCTCTAATTCATTGTTTGTTTCTAATGGCTGCATAATATTATTTGGTGTGGATCAGCCATTATTTACTCAGCCTTTTCTAGGACTTCATGGTACACATTTTCATGGTTGTACAATCTGGGGGTACTGTTACTTCTCTTTGTCACCCGCTTGTTTGTCAACACCAAGAATGTCACAGTAAATACCCTTTTACATGCTCAGTTGCCAACTATGATTAGCAATCAAGATGCCGGCTTTGAGATGATACCCAGTGAAGATGAGATACCATCCTCCAGAACACAGTATACATTCTAAACCAATGATAGTATGTAACACTGTGTCCCAGTAGGTTCCTCAGGTCCAGGAACCAAGAGGTGGAACTAGGAGTGACATTATTTCAAATGGAGGTTTTATTCTATAAGATAAATTACTAACAGAAGAATTGCTGTGTCAGATAAATGTATTTTTAATTTTATTAAAATTTTATTCTATAGGATAAATTACTAGCAGAGGGACTACCGTGTCAGGTATATTTGTTTTTAATCTTGCTTAAAATTAGATTTAATTTAATTTAAATTAAAATTACTTTACCAAAATTCAAATGCTTGTAACAATTCACATTTCCCCCATGTATGAATGAGAATGCAATTGCCCCACATCTTCACCAGCAAATCCTTTCAGTCCTGCCAGTGATATTACATTGTTAATTTAATGTGAATTTCTATGAGTATTTAGAATTTGAGCATCTTTTCATATGTTTCTCACTCACTTGGATTTGCTCTCCTGTGAACTGCTTATTCATATCCTGTGCCTATTTTTCTATTAGGTTATTGTCAGTTTGTAAGACTTTTTGTTATACATGTATATATACTTGCCCTCTGTCGCATTTGGAGATATTTTTTTTCCAAATCTATAAATGTTCTTCTATCTTTGTTATAGTCCTTTTTGTTACACATAGGTTCTTTGTTGCTGTTAGAAGTTCAGTCTTGGTTAGAAATGTTCCCCCCAAACCCCGGACTGCACACGTCATCTCCTGGGAAATTTTTCCTAAAGTTTTTGCTTTATTTTACACTTAAGTCTTTGATAAATCTGGACTTTTTGTACATGGTACAAATAGGGGTCAAACTCTATTTTCTCTCAGATGAATATCTAGACATTTTACCATCATTTAGTAAAAATGTCCATTCTCTTTCCACTGAATGGGAATGACAACTCTGTCATATATTACATTCTCATATATATTGAGGCCTATTTCTGGAAACTACCCTCTGTTCTACTGATCTTTTCCAATTCCAAACAATACAATTCAATTAGAGACTTCTTTCCTAAGACTTCCCATAGCTATAATCCATTCTCTAGCCAAAGGTATCCTGAATCAGTGGGATTCTAGAAAGTAACAGTGGACTACCGTAAACTCAGCCAATTGAGCAGCTGCTGTTCCCAATGTGGTATCTTTGCTAAGCTAACACATATTAAAAGGTATGCATTGATATAGCCAATGTTTTCTTTTCTATCCGAGTTCTCATTAACACTGGACAGATGAAAGTATGCATTTCAAGTCTTGTCCCAAGACAATGAATATTCTTATAACTTCTGACATAATTTTATATGAAAGGATATGAACTTTCTGGACATTCCTCAAAACAAAACATTGGGCCACTATATCAATGACATCATGTTACTCAGACTTAATGATCAAGAAATGTGAAGTACATTGAAGACCTTGATAAACACCTTCCAATGGGTAAAAATAGACTCAATGAAGATTCAGAGGGCTGCCACATTAAATATCTGGGGGAGGCTGGGATACCCCCTCCAAAGTAGGTCTGACATCTGGCATCTCTCACCTTTAAAAAGAAAGACCATACCAGGTCGGCACCTTTGGGTTTGGGATGAACCATACTCCACACTTGAGAGAAATGCTCCATCTATTTACAACTGACCCAGAAGGCTGCCAACTATGAGTCTAGATTTTAGACTCTGGAGGCAGATCTCCAGCAGCTGTAGGGAATGTAGGAGAAGGAGACACACCTATGCTCCGTAGAGCCCCTCCAAGGTGAATCTTTTTTAAGTTACTCAAGCTGTCTAGTTAGTCTTCTCGATCATGTACTAAAAATTTTTGGACTTTGTGTGAGTTCACTCACATCTTCTAGGATGACAAAAAATGTGTCAGTGATGATCATGATGCTGACAATGACAGTGACAATGATGGCGATAACTTTCTGCAAGTCTCAGCAGCAAAATCTTACATCTCTCATTACTTTCCTGTGGTAAGCAGAATTCTAAGATGGTCCCCAAGATTCTTCCCCCTGGTGTACATGCCCTGTATGATTCCTTCCCCTTGAGTGTGGGTGGGGCTCCTGAATGTGATAAGCTCATCAGTCTCATGATTACATTACCCTAGATAAGGCTCCTCACAGCATACTGGAGGAGACTCTCCAACAGCCTTGAAAAGGCAAAGGGCCATGATGTGGAAGGGCCATGTGGCAAGGAATTAGTAGTTGGCCTTTAGGAGCTAAGGACCTCCTATGTAAAACCTCAAGGAAATGAATTCTATCAATAACAGTGAACTCAGAAAAGGACCTCAAGCCTCAGATGAAATCACAGCCCTGGCCAAGACTTTGATTTCAACCTCATAAGACCCTAAACAGAAGACCCAGCTAACCCATATTCAACCTCTTAACCCACAGAAACTATGAGAACGTAAATGAGTGTCCTTTCAAGCCACTAAATCCATGGTGATATGTTAAGAAACATGAAAAACTATATAATCCCTTCAGCCAGGTCTCAGCTACCCTTTTTCTGTAAATCCTAACTCCTCCATCACCAAGACACCAGGTATTTTGTCTTGGGTCTCCCACCATGTTTTTCTCCAGATGATGGATTTAACAATATGCCTTGAATAAATGTTGTTTCTGACACTACAAGAACATAAAAATTAAAATAACTTTAAAACTCTAGAAAGGTAAATTGCCAATATTTAAATATGGACAGGAACAGGGACGAATATTTTCAGAGAAACCTATTTTATGTCCTTATCTATATGTGCCCAGACATATAATTTATTAAAGTGTTTTTCAGTTAATTCCTAAAATTTCATAATACTGATTCCTGACCTATTTGCCCTTTATAAGAGATACATGGCTTTTCTTTTCTAAAATGAATTGTTAAGTTGCCTTTATAAAGATTCCCTTCTCTTGGGGAGAGGAATACCCTTACCTGTACAACAGGTACCAAAACAATATTGTGATAAATTATGGGAGCAAGAAGTCCATAACATTGAGTCACAGCTTGAAGGGCATAGCTGGAATCATTTAGGAAGTTGCTAAGTTCCAATGCCACTAATACTCTCTCACATTCAATCAGTCTGGCAATCTGTAAAGAAACAGGCATTGTTACTCAGATTCAACATAGGTGCTTAGCGTACGTGTCTCTACGGAGAATGGGTAGAAAATGTGATCCTTCTGGCTAAAAACAACATGAGTGTTTGTATTTTAAAAAATCTAAATTCAGAAACAACTCTAACTCTCCAATAATGCTACCTATAGATAGCACGATCTTAGAATTAAACTTCAAAATTTTTTATAAAACAATACAAGTACCATAACAGAAACCAGTTTTTTTATCAATAAGCTAAAAACTTGGCTATATTTTTATGTTTAAAAAATCTAGTTTTCAAAAATATAAATTATATTAACAATTAAAATATATAACATCTCTATAATATTGCCCCCATTTGATTAACAGGTTCTCATTTCCTTTTTTGATTTGAAAGAAAATGGTAAATTTTCAGTAAACCAAGCTAACCTCCTATTATGCTTCTGCTAATTATACTTCTGCTACTTAAATTTAAATGATAGTAAAATGTAAAGTTAAGGTTTTGAGAGTAAATGCCACTTAAAAAGAATAGTTAGCCTTTCTTACTCCTCTTTTTCCTTTCCTGGGGAAAGATTTCATTATTTTTCTATATATATATATATATATTCAAGATTATGTATAAAGAAACTGTCTGAGTGGTAACCAGAAATTTCCATGTAGTCAGTTTTTACTAAAAAGGTAGTCTAGCATTCTGGAATTCATTGAAGTACTTGAAAATTGTCTTTGTTTTCAGATTGAATACGCTGAAAGAAGAAACTGAAGGCAATTTAGTAGGAACAGGTTGAGATGGTTGTGAGTACTTGGGCTCTACAGGACAGTGAACTTGTCTTGGGCAAAGAATCATTTTTTCCACTTTTATATCCCCAGAAACTGGCATAGTCCCATGTAACAATGTCTTGGTTAATTAATTAATTAGTTAATGGATGGGTAGGAAATAGCAACTGTAAAAAACATAGACAGCTAAAACCTCCATACCTAAAGAAGGAAAGAGAGAAAGAAAAGTGAACTTCAAGCAGGAATGAAAAAAAATAATGTAGGATCATTACTAAATACAAGAGCATTATAGAGTTGCAGATGTACATACAGCAATGTTCATAACCACACTGAGAATCTATCAATAGGAGATAGGTTACATTCCTGCCTCCATGAAGACAATATTATAATTGAAACAAATGTGACAGATTGATAAATAACAGCATGAAAATATATGCAAGATAGATTATAAAAGTGTTAAAAAGGCAAGTTGCAGAATAGCAAGTAGATCATAATCCCATTTTCATAAATAATAATAACAGATTTGTCTAGGCATATGTTCTTAAATTAGAGAAATTATATGAAAGCAAAATTGTTGTATTCTTAGAGGTAATAAGATTACAACGGGTTTCACTTTATACATTATATATTTTCAAATGTCTGAAATATATAATACTTTTACACACAGGGGGAAAAGAGATAAATTGAAAAGAAGAGAAGAAAACATGAACTCAGGCCTGTGAAACCTATATGAAATATCACATAAAGTCGCATAATCATACAATGTCCTTTCAGTCCATTCACCAGACAAGCTATGCAATCACTCAAAAAACATGATCTTAAAACATCAAGAAAAAAATACAGTGAATCTGACATGTTTTTATTCACTTTAATTCACTTACTTGTTGAGATGGGAAAATCTCATTGCCTTTAATATTATCACAGAAAAGATTTTCTTCTTTAATTTTGATGTCACTTGTTACAAAAATATTTCTAAGAAAAAGGTACAAGAGGATTGAAGAAGTCTCTGCCAAAATATCTGAATGTAATCTGCAATATGAAGTAAATGGTAGGTATAAATATAAATTGATTTAGCAGGTCAACTGGTCTTTTTACATTGATTTGTTCTCAGTATCTACACAAAGATCCCAAAAAAGCAACAAAAGTATTTAGAACAGCTATTCTTGCACAGACAAGCTCACAACTAAGAAAATTAAACTACTGAAATATTATGTCACAGATACACAAAATTAATTAGTGGCAATTTTGGGGGTTCTAATACATAAAGTTATTTTTTATCAAGATAACAAAATCACTATAGATTTTCAGAATCTAGATGTCACTGTCCAATTTTTCTATCTCTGTGACAACGATCACTTACTGATTTTGCTCACTCATTCTTTCTTTCATTCACGCTAACAATTGATGAATGCCTACTATGTACAAGACACTGTTCTAGACCCTTAGGTATAAAGATGAATCAAATGGAATCTTTAGCCACTAGGAGCTGGGCTTCAGTACAAATTCATGTTCAATTACATCAACTGAGTCATTACTGCATCTCAATAACAATTCCATTTATCCCTGATGTCTCCTTGTTCACATTCCCCACACACACAAAAAAATATTTCTAAATCCTTTGTTCTTTCCACCCCATAAGCTCTTATGTCCTCCAGGCTCGACCACCATAGTGTTATCATCGCCTACATTTTCTTATTCAGTCTCTCCCTCTCTACTGGCTGCCTTTTCTCCACACTCCACAATTATTTCCTTCAGCCTGCCTCCCCACTAAGCTTCTGCCTGCTCTTCTCCTCCTCTTTACCACCAAACTTCACATGAGTGGTCTTTGCTTGTTAGGATTTTTCATTTTCTTTTTTTTCCTTAGCTAATTGCAAAATGATTTCTGGCCTATCATGCTACAAAAGTGGCTCTCTTGAATTCACCAATGGCCTGCTAATTGCCAACTCTTCTTCATTTGTGTTCTACTCAACCTTCTCTGTGGCATTTTATTGAGCAGCTGCTCTGCCTGACCTGGCACTGATATTTAATATCTCTGGCCAGTCCCTCTTTGGTGATACTTTCACTTTCCCTACCAATGCACTTTCTTGGACTTTCATTTTCTGGACAGCTTCTTTTCAATATCCTTCCTTGGTTCCATCTCCTAATTCTGCTCCCTAAATGTTAAGCAATGCCTAGGGTTCAATTCCGGCCTTCTGTCTTTTCTGTTAAACAGTCGTTTCCTGGGAGATACCATTCATTTTCAAGATCTTGATGATGAACTCAATGGACAATTTCTAAATCTGTATCTCTAGCCTTGATGCTCTCCTGAGTGTCAGCACTAGATAAATAAACCTACTGGCATCTCATATTCACAAAGGCGTCCTGCTGGAAAACCAAACTCAAAATATTCTCAATGAAATTAATCATCTTCCACTAAGAACTTGTTCTACCCCTCATATCCCCTTAGTAAATGTCACAGACTTCTCAGTCAGTTAACACTAGAAATCCCAGTCACTTTTCACTCCTTTCTCTCTTATCTCCACAAGTCGCATAATATCTAAGTCCTGTCTCTTCCTCCTCTAAAATGCCTCTGAAACCCATACCCCCATAGCGCATAGCATCCTTGTACATAGAAAATGCTAAGTCTGCATTTCTTTATTTGAATGGAATTATCAACGCCTTGCCTGAAGCAATATTTGCATATTTAAGCTCATTATTTTTGATTGAGGAATGAAGGGTTGTCTCCTTATTTTAAAACTTTCAGGCATTAACAACCAGGTGAGGGAGATTCTTGCTGCTTTTGAATTTGTTGAGACCGCCTGAAATTACAGTAATGCTCATTTCTGAGCCTGCTTCAAAACTTTGTTATTTTAAGGAAAATGGCAGTAAAGACAAAGGATAGTAATTTTATATGGCTTCTACTGGCCTATTTGCAGTTGCCAATGGTGTAATCTTGGGAGCCCCTTCTAGCAAAAGAAAAGCCTTCTTACCCTAACAGTCAACCTGTCAGACCATAACCTTAACCCCAATTTGACCTTTCTCTGGTATAAAAGTTCCCAATGAATATTTGTGTTTTATGAAATAACTGATATTACTTTGGTTTGTAGTTGGTATTTTTATTTCATAACCTTCAACCTTATGCCTCTAGTGTTTTTGCTGACTCTAGAAAGAAAGTTTCTTGGCCAGGCATGGTGGCTTATGCCTGTAATCTCAGCACTTTGGAAGGCTGAGGTGGGCAGATCACTTGAGGCCAGGAGTTCGAGACCAGTCTGGCCAGCATGGCAAAACCCCATCTCTACTAAAAATACAAAAATTAGCAGGGCGTGGTGGTGCACACCTGTAATCCCAGCTACTCGGGAGGCTGAGGCATGAGAATCACCTCAGTCCAGGAGGCAGAGGTTGCAGTGAGCCAGGATCATGCCACTGCACTCCAGCCTGGGTGACAGAGTGAGTGAGTATTAAAAAAAAAGAAAGAAAGAAAGTTTCTAACAAGCACATGAGACCTTGCAATGCATACTCTTATTACAATAGTTATTAGAAATGATTGTATATGGACTATCTGAACATGATATTAAAAATAATTCCAGGCTTCGCATCCAGCATCTATATTTTCAATAAGCAAATTAATATTTTAGAAGAATATTTCTAATTACCTTCTTTGTGTAATAGTAATTATATTGCTTAAACAAATAACAGATTGTTCATCCTGAAGTGGCGAAGCAACAAAATAATCCCAAACTGGTGAGAAAACTTTCTTAGCCAATTCATAGTTACCAACTTGATAGGCAACCTGTAACAAAAAGCACATATTTATGTAATAATTTTATTCGTGAATGAATGTTTTAAACAATAATTCTTAAAATATACAATCTATGACAGCATTTTATAAGGTGATATCACACGCTCATTTCAGATACAATCATTCACATTTGCTGTTCTGTTCTATAGTGCCATAGTCAGGTAATGGCCAATGGCAAGGGAGATAGGTACATTTTTGAAATCTCTTTTATTTCTAAATTGCATGGAAATTTGAAACTCTGTAAGGATGTTTCAAATCCTCATAAGCAAAACAAAGATCACATCTGAGCCAAATTAATTTCATTTCCATCTATCTCAGCAGTGCACTCCATTTATTATAGATACTGTTATAATGAACAATCTGTTCCAAGAGAAACAATCAGATTTCCTAAACCCAATATGTGAAAAATACTTCATTCTTTTCTGGTTCTGACTGATACTTTCAGAGCTTCTGTGTAACAAAAAGTACACGAGCTGAAAAGAGTATAGAATAAAACAGAGAAGCTTTCCAAGAAGACATTATATGTTTCAAGTTTAACAAATTTAACATTAGGCAAAATAAATAATTTCACTGGTGAAGCCTAGAAGTTCAAAAGAAAAAAACTGACTTACCTATTTTTTATGGTAGAATATATTTCTTTAAAGACGTTCCTAAAAAGCACTCCATTTAAATATGTAAAAAACAACATAAAATCTCACCAAATGAGTTCTCACTGCTTCAAATCCTTTATGGAAACAGCTAAGGTATGAAGTATAAATGCACTCATGGAATGAAGTAAGTGAATGACAAGTTACTAGAATATTCTCCACTCCAGGGAATAACTTAGAGGGCCAGAACTCTCAAATCTGCCAATGAATACTCATGATCTCCAACCAGTAAGCTTTTATGAAGTTTCTAGTCTGTGTTAGGCACTGTAGAGATAGACTCTTCAAAGTTTAGATAGAGATGGTATCAAACTCTATGAAACTGGAATTAGGTTAAAGGCATAAAACCCATAACATCACAGAAAAACTACAAAGAATAACATAATAATTGCAGAGGCTTTAGGAAAGGAGACATGAAGATTTCAAGGAAAAGGCAGGGCTTGAGTTGAACCCTAAGGCAGAGATCAGATTCAGATCGGCACAGTTAAAACAGAATCTCCAAAAGGTCCAGTAATGGAAATGACTCTAAAATACATTTAAGAGAGACTGGAGAGGCAGGTCAGAGTTTGAAAAAAGAAAAAAAGTAGACATTTCATCCCTGCAAGGTCTGAGATGAAAAAAAAATGAAAAGAAACAAGTGGGTAATAAGATTGGACAAGTTCAAGTGAGACATGATTTCAGAAGGCCTTGAAAAACAGATGGAAGAATTTAAAGGTGTCAAGTACTGGACTAAGCACTTTATGTGCATTGCTGTATTTATTCTTCATCAAAGTTCTACGAAGTGAGCTCTATTGCCATCCCTATTTGTGAATGAGGAAACCAGAACATTGAAAAGTAGAATAATTTGTACAGAGCCTGACAGTCAGTAAAAATAGTGAAGCCAAGTCTTCGAGTGGTTAATGAGTCACTTTTCTGGGCTACATTAATCAAATGACTCAACTGTACTAAGTGGTCACTGAAATATAAATACATATAATTAAAATATATAATTATTAAGGTTTATCATGGAAAGCAATAACAGATGATGTGTAAGAGGGTTGGTGAAACTATAATTAACTGTTCTTTTCTTGTAAAATATATCCTTTTTAAAATAATGTTCTTTGTTCCATCAGTTAACATTGCAAAACAGGAAAAGATACCGTGATTAAAATTAAGGTTTATAAAATCATAAGGTTTTGTCAGGTTTCTTTAACAGAGGAGTGCCATGATATAAGCATGTTCAAAAATGGTTAACCTGGTCCTGGTAGTGATGTGCAGAACAGATTTTAGAGGGGATGAATGAAAATGAGAAAGAAGCACTAAAAGACTAATGAAATAATTAAGTACAGTAGATACCTCCTCTTTGATGCCTGATCTTCGCTTGGCTTCCAGAATTCCACTCTTGGTTTTCCTTTTACTTCTTTTCCTCAGCCTCTTTATATTGGTATGCCCCAGGGTTCACTCTGTGAACTGCTCCTCTTTTCTGTCTACCCTCATTTCTTATTGATACCACCTAGTCCTATAGTTTTATCACTCTCAAATCCCTCTCCTGCCCAGACCCCTTCCCCAAACTCCAGATTCATACATCTAACTGACTACTCAACAATTCTCTCCATATACACTAAACATCTTACCTCAACATGCCTGGAACTGAACTGATCTCCCACTCCCCCGAACCTCCACCACCCACAGCCTTCCACAACTCAGTTGATGTCAACTCTGTCTTTTCAATTGGTCAGCTAATACCTTAGGGTCATCTTTTATTTTTCTCTTTATGGACTCTTGTTAGCTCCTCCTTCAAAACATGTCCAAACACTGACTACTTCTCACCACATCAGCTACTAGCACACTGGCCAAGCCACCTTCACCTCTCACTGGGTTACAGCAGTGGATGGTGCTGCCACTCTACCCCCTTACATTCTATTTCCAATGTAGCAGCCAGGGTGAACCTTTAAAAACAGGAGTCACATTATATCATACCACTACTCCAAACTGTCCAATTGCTGTCCACTTCACTCAAGTCAAAAGCCAAAGTCCCTATAATGCCCTGGAAGTCTTTTCATGATCTGCTCCCCATCTACCCACTCACGTCTTAGCTCTTTGACCTGTCCTTTTACTCTCCATGGGTCCCTCTGCTCCAGTCACACAAGCCTCCTGCTGTTTACCAAGCATACCAGGTACACTTCTGAAAACCTTAGGGCTTTTGCTCTAGCTGTTCCTTCTGTAAATGCTCTTCCCCCAGAGAGCCATTCCCTCAACTCCTTCAAGTCTCTACTTAAATCTCACCTTCCTTGATCACCCTATTTAATATTGTAATCTACCTTCCATTCCCCTACTTCACATTTCCAATTCGTTTTACATACTCCACTTGGTTTTTCCATAGCATTCATTATCTTCTGAAATACTAGATAATTTACTTGTTTACTGTGGTCATTGTTTATTACCTATCTCCTACCATGGCATTCTGTTCACGTTGCTTAGAACAGCAGTTCTCAAAGTATGGTCCCTGGGCCTCAGCATCACCCAGGAACTTGTTAGAAATGCAAATTCCCAGACCCAAACTCAGGCCTAGTGAATCATAAACTCTGGCAGTGGCACTCAGCAATCTGCTTAACCAGTACTCCAAGTCATTCCTATGTGCACTCAAGTTTTAGAGTCACTAACCTGGGGCAATGCCTGGCACAGAGTAAGCACTCAAATAATGTGTTGAGTGAATTTAAAAATCCTCTTTTCCTGATAATATCCCTCTACCCACAGAGAAGGACACCCAGCAGTTGTACTAGACTATAACAAGGTTGTTAGAGACTCCCCTGCAAAGCAAGATGGGCCCCCATCCAAAGTTTGGTTCTGATGTTAAGACTGACGACACTCCATACAGCAGGAAAATTTGAGAAAGTATATTGCTTACACAAGGGACTTCTTGGGAAAGCTTGGCAGGCACATGACTGTCTGGGCTGGCTTGGGCAAAGCAGAGGGAGAAAGCAGGTTGGGCCTTCATAGGAGTTGAGAGATAGGACTGGGGAAAGTCCATGCTGGCTGTAAGGTTTAAATTTCCTGCTGCCACAAAATAAGGAGGAGAGCTCATAGGCCTTCTTATCATCCTGCCCAGATGTGGGGCCAAAGGCAAAAAGAAAGGTGAGGTTTAAAAACAAGTTGCAGCCAGGCGCTGTGGCTCATGCCTGTAATCCCAGCATTTTGGGAGGCCAATGTGGGCAGATCACCTGAGGTCAGGAGTTCGTGACCAGTCTTAGGTCTGTGAAGTGGGGGAATGGAAGGTAGATTACAATATTAAATAGGGTGATCAAGGAAGGTGAGATTTAAGCAGAGACTTGAAGGAGATGAGGGAATGGCTCTCTGGGGGAAGAGCATTTGCAGAAGGAACAGCTAGAGTAAAAGCCCTAACGTTTTCAAACAACCTGATGAAATCCTATCTCTTCTAAAAATACAAAAATTAGCCAGGTATGGTGGCACACGCCTGTAATCCCAGCTACACAGGAGGCTGAGACAGGAGAATGGCTTGAACACGGGAGGCGGAGGTTGCAGTAAGCTGAGATCGCACCACTGCACTCCAGCCTGGGCAACAGAGTGAGACTCCAACTCAAAGAAAAACAAATAAATAATAAAAAGAAGTCAATAAAAAATAAAAACAAGTCACAAGTCAGTTGTCAAACATCGAAAATGAGATCAGCGGCATTGCAGCCTGGGCAACAGAGTAAGACCATTTCAAAAAAAAAAAAAAAGAGAGAGAGAGAGATCAGTTTCTTTATTATACTGGGTGGGCCAATCACATTCTCTTTCCCAGGAATTTGGAGCCACGGTTAGAGGCCAGTCAGCTGATCTCCATTTATAGCTTAAATTGAGGGATATATAAAAACTCAGGAACTGCCACCTTTCCTCCAAAGATGCAGAAGTAATGAAAGCTAATGTTTAGAGAAAAATACAAGAAAGCAGACGCACAGGGTGAACCAGAAGTATGAGACCTAGAGCTGCTTGGACTCTGCTGCATTCCCAGGGCCTAGCTGCATTACCCCAAGCTGAGCTGGTTCCATGACTTGCAATCAGGGCTTTAACTGAAACTGTAAGTCAGAATTATCTAAACAAGTATTACTGTCATCGTAATGAGATTGATAAAAAAAAAAAAAAAACATATTTCAAAGGATGAAGTGATGACATCTAGCATATAACCTGGCACAAGATAAACATTGACTAAATGATTCATCCATAAATAGATGAGTGGAAAGAGTGGTAATCTTCAGTTAGAGGATGAGAGGGAAAAGAAGAGTTAAAACTCTTTTTGTTGTTATTGTTGTTGTTTTTAAGACGGGGTCTTGCTCTGGTCACTCAGGCTGAAATGCAGTGGCATAATCTTGGCTCACTGCAACCTCCACCTCCTGGGCCCAAGCAATCCTCCCGCTTCAGCCTCCTAAGTAGCTGGGATTACAGGTGCGTGCCACCACATCTGGCTAATTTTTGTATTTTTAATAGAGACAGGGTTTCACCATGTTGCCCAGGCTGGTCTTGAACTCCTGACCTCAAGCGATCTGCCTCCCTCAGCCTCCCGAAGTGCTGGGATTACAGGCGTGAGCCACTACACTAGGCCTATTTTTTTTATTTGAATAAAAAATAAAATAGACAAAAGACAAACCATTATTAATAAAAGGGGTTTTGATTAATAATGGGTTTTAATGAATTCACATACAAAGTGGGAGTCGTGTGAACTTCATTTCCCCTTCACCTGCCACCATCGTGATTGCTGACAAAGCATTCATGTTCCAACATCAAACTCTACTGCCAATACAGATCATGAAGACCTGCTGATTAACACCAACACAGGGAGAGAATAAAAAGAAAATTGATAGAGGAAGAGGTAAAGACAGTGAAAGGGAAGGAATAGGGTTAAAGAGAAGAGGAGCTCTCTAAGGAGCAGAGGGTCACTTAATAGATTGGAGAGATGCAGGCTCTAGAAGACTTGGCACATGTTAGGTGTCCAATACGTGACTTCCTGGAACCTGGACAGAGCAGTCCAAAGGCATGAGCTGGTCCAAGTGTCAGGCTTGACATCTGCTACCTGAGCAACCTTGGGTACATTTCTTAACCTCCCTGAGACACCCTTTTAGGGATACAGTGGGTTTGGCAGAGGAAGGATTAAATTAATCTGTTCCCTCAACTATAAAAGAAAAGTAATCATACTACCTCATGGAGTTATTATAATAAGTGGAATAATAAATTTTAAATGCTTCGTACACAGTAGCTCTTAAATAAACGATATTCCTCCTTTTCTTATCTCAGTAAGCCATTGTGCCCACTCACTACTTGATTTGGTAGTTCAACAATTCACTCAAATATGGCATTTTGTCTTACATCCATTTTACAGATAGGAAAATTGAGACCAATTTGCCTAAAATCAGTCTCCAAGGTCAAGATCAGAATCCTGCTCACAGATTTCTACTCTTCTACATTTATATCATATTATCTAGTCATTTTCTACTTAACGAGGAGGAATAAAAAGAAATAGTCTAAAAAGAAGAGAAAATAGCCACAGAAAACAGGTAATTCAAAAAGTTTCCTCAAAAAAAATTTCCAGATACACTAAACTAATAGCCTTCTACATTTAGGGAAAGCCTAGTACAGATTCACTTGATTTTATTAATATTTACAGAATAATGCTGAGTAAAAAGTACAACCTAAAGTCCCAAAAGCCAAGTTAATCACAGGCATTTAGTGAAATGTCTCCATGCTTTACTATCAAATATTTATAATAATATGTTTTAAAGAAAAGAACTGTCCTGAAACTAGAAACTAACCACTCTCATGAAAATTAGATTGCACTTACAAAATAGAGGTGCATTAACTTGCTGAAACTTAAAAGCTTAAACTTAAGTTATAAATTAAGGAGGTTTAATAAGTGAGAAAGCTTTGCTTTAGCCTCTTAACATTATGAGACAGAATGCACATAAACCATCATAAATAAACTACAGAACTGCAAATATAGTGTCAGTAAAGAAACACAGGTCATTACTTCATGACACTACTCATTATCCCAGCAGTATAGCTCTGACTTAGTTTTATTAACTTTCAATGAAAGTTCTACCAAATTAAGCCCAAGAGTCAAACCACCCCCTGGAGAAAAATTAGGCCTTGATGAAATATTCAGTTCCTCACAATAACTCCATCACTGCAAATTAGGGAATATATTAGATTCCAAAGATACCAAAACATCAGAAAACCATGAGGCAGTATGACACGCTAAACCAATACTAGACAAATCCTAGTAATTCTCTCAATTTAATTTTCTTTGAAAAATATGATATATAAAATGCCACTAAGATCTTATCTTATAATACTAATCAACTATTAAGAGAAAATAGAATAGAAATATGACAAAATTTAGAAAAGCCATCAGCTCTACAGTCAAGAATAGGCTTAAAATTAGATACTTGAGACGTAGGTCAATGAGTCACTCTTCCTAGCATCCTCTTCACTGGTGACATGTTTTAAGTCAGGCAATAACTATTTCGACAAAAAACATTAATTCATGAGTATATCCCTAACTAAAAACAATACTATTTATTCAATGCCTACTGTGTGATAATATTTGACAGGCATAATTCCATTTAATAATCATAATACCTCTGGGAAGTAGCTACTACTGCTACTCTTGCTTCACAGATGAAAATTACTTGTCCACTATCACATGGCTGTGATAGTGTGAGGAGCTGGAATTTGAACTCAGGTCTCTCTGCCTCTACTGATCCAGAAGTTTTACTTTTATAAATTTACCCTAAGAAAGTAATCATGGATGTAGGTAAAGATTTATATACAAAGTTGGGCATCATAGCTTTGTTTATAATAGCAAAAGACTGGAAAGTATCTAGATGTTTAGCAATGGAGAATTACTAACAAACTATTATATATCCATAAGATTCAATGCCATGGAACCATTAAAAATTATGTTTTGGAAGAATACTTAATGGAATACAGCAATGTCAATTATATGTTAAGTGAAAATATCAGGATGTAAAATAATATGTATACTATGATTTAAATTATATATTGTACATAAATTCATATACACGTGTGTGTGCATGTATATATATATATATTAATTAGATAGATAAATAGGCAGATAGATACACAAAAATAAAAGGATATCTCTGGATTAGGGTTTCTCAATCTTGACACCACTGACATTTTATGCTGGATAATTCTTTGCTATGGGGGCTATCCGGTACATTGTAGGATGTTTATCAGCCTCCCTGGCCTCTACTCACTAGATGCCAGTAGCACCCCTCTAGTTTGTGACAACTGAAAATTTCTCTAGACATTGACAAAATTGCCCCAGGGTAAGAACTCTGCTACTCTGGATGATAGGATAACAGATAACATTTATTTTCTTCTTTATGCATTTCAGTGTTTTCTAGCATTTCTAAAATTAATATATATGTGTTACATTTGTAATCCAGGGGAAAAAATGTTATTGTCAAAAAGCAAATTTACTAATAAGAGAAGGAATGATTCATATTTTATGAGACAAAACTGTAGTAATGGAAAATGTGTGTTATAGGAGCTTTAGAATATCTGCTGTGATTTTTATTTCCATCAGAAATTACTTCATAACTGCTTAGTGGAAAAAAAAACATAGTGGAAAAAATTAGCAGAAATCTCTTCTACCTGGGTCAGGAACATCCGAGCAGTAATAGTAGAAAGAGGGGGATAAACCAGAATTGGTTTAGTTGTCTCCCCAATAGCACCACCGACAAGCTTTCCGTTGTTAGAATAGGCAGCAACTGCAAATACATACTTTTCATTGGTTTCTAAACCTTTCACTTCAAAAACACTTTTACCGTCAGCTGGTATCTATTAAGAAAAATATATTTCAAGTTATACATGAAAAATTAAAATAACATGACTTTTAAAATACAATTAAGTAAACCTTCTATTAAAAAAAAAAACCTTTTTCTTTCACTGTTGGATTTTAGTTATGATTCAAGTGGAAATTAGAGAGATTCACCAAAACAATGACTTCATTTAAAAATGTAATTATCATTAAAGGCTTCAATAAGATTTCCTGATGTTTAATTTGACGTACCGCTTCTCCTGAATTTGGGAGATGATTATTGTTTAGCCGTACTTTTCCATAACTTCCTTCTGCTTTGCAACCCAAAATGCAGTACCAGGAGACCTGCCGACAAGAAAAATGAGCCTGCTTAAAAGGCATTCTTTTATATCAATGTAACAAAAAAAATACTTTTCTAAATAAAAATGTAATGATTCAGGTTTTAAAACATGAAATCCAAGTTTACAAATATACTTAGGTTTAATCTTTAAAGAGTAAAAGTAACCTTAGCTAGTTTACTGAGGCAATTAAGACTAAGATATTATTCATTATTAATTATTTTAACCACCATTAATTGAACAGTTCCTACTGCTAAGTACTGTTAGGAAATTTACATATATTTTCTAATATGCACAACTCTATGAGATGGGATTACTATTATCATTTTGCTTCACAGGAAATGGAGATGCAGAGATGTTAAATAACTTTGCCCAAGATCAGACAGATAGTGGCAGGGGTTGACTCCTAAAATGACTTTGTCTTGATGTAAAAAAAAAGATTAACACTCAAATGATTTTCATATTTTACATGATAATGTATGACAAAAAAAGCAAGTGGAAAGAGAAGCAAGATACTAAAATATATTATTTTAAATAAAATATAAAAATACATATGAAAAAGCCTAGAAGAAAACACCCCTAAATAAGAACAGCAGTAGGATTTGGATGATAAAATGGTAAGATGATAGGTAAATAATGGGCCAATTTTTTTCTCCAATTTATACATTTTCTGAAACATGATATTACTTTGATAATTTTTATATTTAGTTTAATTTTATATTTTAAATATAAACATTAGACATAAATCAAACATAAAATATAAATCCCACAGAAACAACAAAATTTAACCTTGATTAAATAGTTAGACAATGATCCTTTCGCCGAGGTGTCAAGATAATGAAGATTCATTATTGGAATGAACTATTCTCCCTACAGAGAAAAAGGGAGCTAGGTGACACCCGACGGGGTAGTATTATGAACAAGCCATACTGCTGAGGGTTATAGGGGTCATGGCTGTGTCATTACCTTCTTCCCAGAGGCAACTCCTAAACTACAAGGCAAGCTAGAAAGAAGGAAAAATACAATTGCCTCTAAAAAAAATACAATTGTCTCTAAATACAACTACCTCTTACAGCTTGTGCCTGCTACTCCTTCCTCCAGGTCAACAGAAAAATACTAACGATGTCCAATTGACACAAGTGGTTCTCAACACTGACTGTGCTCCAGAATTACTTCTTTAAAATACAAATTTGTACAGAATCAACCATTTTTGTAAATTACAGATACCCAAGCCTGTCTAGCATCAATGAATTAGAATTTCTGATGCAAGTTTCCGCATCTTTGTCTTTCCAAAGAACATTTCTCAGGTGACTGTGATGTGCACAACTGATTAAAAAGCACTAGTCAAAGGCAGAACAGGACAAAGAGAACACAGAAGGAACCTGAAGCTGGAGAATAGGGTAGAAAAAAAAAAATCAGATGAATCTCAGAAAAAAAAAATGCAAAACTAACTTCCTTTGATTTCCCATGCAAAAAGATACTATTTTTCAAAGAAGAAAAAAGGCAGAAAGACTATGTTCTATGATTTATATCACTATTGCTCCAAGTTCTATTATATAAACCAGAATTTGGAGGGTAAAATTCTCTCTAAAAGCATTTTTACAAGCAGGCTTTATATTTTTATTTTGTTCCACAGATGAAGACATATCAGTTTATGTAACTCTAAGAAACAATGTGTAATTAGAATCTACATAAGGGTAGAGACATCATGAACAAATCAGTACTAACTTTAGAACAGTTTATACGTAATATAAATAACATTAGCATTTTCAACTACAAAAGTAGATTTTAATGAAATGAATGCCTCAACAAGAGATTTTGAGAAAACAAAAGATGGCTGAAGCCTCAACCCAGAAAACTTATTTAAGCCCATAGCACCATCTAGTGCTGATGAGAAGGTAACAGATGGTGATAATTTCCTGGAACTCTCTAAATGAACATAATACACATAAACTTCCTATAATGTCCTCATTGATGAGTCCTAAAACTATAGGCCAAATATGAGACTCTTATATCTTCCTATTTCCAAGAATTATGAAATGAAATAAACTAATCATTAAATTAAAGTACATAAAGAATAAGATTTTGGTTAAAGAAACCCAAATATTTGAACAAAAGCAAACAAAAACTCTTAGTAAAGCACGTGGTCTTAGTTCTGCACTAATTTTCCAAAATCAGTGAAGCTCTATTCTTAAACAGATTCCAAAAATCCAAAGTTTAACTTTAAAACCAGTATCAACAGCAGTAATGCATCTGTCATAGCACAGTTAGGTATAAGATGAATGTCACTTCTATTCCCCTCCTCTCACAATTATAAAGCACTATGAAGGTTGTCATCAGTTCTCACTGATGTCCATTTGCCATTCCTGAAGCTGCTCAAAGTATGCAAGCACATTTAATCCATATTTATCTTTATACCTCAATTACCTCGCACAGAGCTTGACAGATTACAGGCACTCAATAAATGCTCATTGGACAGAATCCACAAAAAATATCACCAAATAATGTAATCACAGTCTATGATTTCATTATTTTTTGTTTTTTTAGATAGTATTTCGCTCTGTCTCCCAGGCTGGAATGTCATGGCGTGATCTCGGCTCACTGCAACCTCCACCTCCCAGGTTCAAGCGATTCTCCTGCCTCAGCCTCCTGAGTAGCTGGGATTACAGGTGCCTGCCACAACGCCCAGCTAATTTTTTGTATTTTTAGTAAAGACAGGGTTTTACCATGTTGGCCAGGATGGTCTCGAACCCCTGACCTCAGGTAATCTGCCTGCAAGCCTCCCAAAGTACTGGGATTACAGGCTTGAGCCATCGTGCTTAGCCCATTACTTGTTTTGAGTAAGCTTTACTACTTAACATTTAATACAAGAAGTGGAAAGATATCAGCTAATATGCCAAGAATATTATACATTATCTCATTTAATTTTCACAATAAACACACTTTCCAAATGATGAAAAAAAGAAAACTCAGGAAATGTATTTAGCTTTCTTAAGGTCAGACTTCCAGGAAAGGTTGGAGCTAGAATTATAAACCTAAATCTGTCTGACTCCAAAGCCTATGTTCTCTCTACTATACCAAGTTGACATACCTTCAAGCAGAACATCCTAAAGAGAATCAAAGATACAAAGATAAAACTTTATTTTTATGTAACATCAAAGAGCATGTTATTGATCATCCCAAAGAGGAAAGTGTAGTTTGTAAAATATAAATTAGGTAGAACCAAATTCTTGTGAAGAAACTGAATCTCAAGTTTTAGTCACATATAGGCCAAGTTCTGAGGCATCAGGGATGGGAGAAAAAGCTCACCTTCCAATAAATACACAAAGATTTATGGTTTATAATATGGTTGGAATTGTCCTTTGCTTGTGTTGAAAGAATCTACAGTTACTTGGAAGGATTTTGGGCAGAACCTCTAGACTCATCACCCCTAAATTTTACACTCTGCTGCCTCATACCATCACTGACTCTGAAGTAACTTCTACCCTCTTCAAATGTCTGATTCCACTTCAAGTGAGACTTCCATCTTGAGCACATGAGGATGTCAGCATATGGTGTGTCATGGTGACAAGGATACTTACAAGGAGGTGCTTCTCTACTGTTTCTCCTAACAATATATTTGGGTATAGCAATGCAATACAGAGCATATCATAAATATAACAGCATAAGGGGCAACAAGTCATGGAGAAACTAAGTATAGATAAGACATTGGAATATTAATCCAGTGTTCAGTGCTTATGAATAAGACTATCCAGTTCCTAAAAGCAATCAAAGTATGAATCATGGTAGTTATAAAAGTACTTATGTTGCTTTGCATGAGGCAAAAATTTTACTGGACACCATACCTTAACCTCTGAAGTAAATGGAGCAGGTTTGAGTGTCACAGAACAATGAGTTCGAGACAGCAGGATAGGTGGAGGGGGGACTCTGCTTTTCTTTCTTTTTGAACTTTCCAAATATTTCTGATAGGAATATAGGGCATTTTGTTCAGCTTCAATCCTCTGAATTAAGGAATATGCTTCCTATGATGAAATATGAAAATAGAAAAATATATGTCAAGAGCTTGAACTCTACGTTTATAGAATTCTAGTGATGTTAAACAATGTTATATTTTTATATGCAGTTTTTCAAGCCTCAGAGGCTCAAATATATACATATATATTTCAACTATTTAATGATTTTGCAAAAGTAAAAGATGCCTACTAAATAAGGTTAATCATGATCACCAATGGCATTATATTTGTGTATCTTATATGTTTATCATTATTATCATACATGAATATGAGGTATTACATTTTTAAATTGAACCTTTTGAATATCTACCACATTTCATTTTCCCTAAAAGGTTCATACCACAATCATCTGCATTTATGCTGATGAATTACACAGCTACCCTAATTCAGCTGAAGTGTGACTCTCAAATAATAAGAATATTGGTATATGTGGTTTATGAAATAAATATTATTGAGAGTTTCTTTTTATCAGCAAGAAGAAATAAAATAGAAAAACCATATTCTGTGAAGCTGATGGAAAGGCAACCACTTTTTAAAAAGGTTATATGCAGAGAGATAACACATAAAACAAAAGAGAAATATAAAAATCAGACCTAAATAACATTTCAAAAGTAGGGCTAAATGCATAAGCAATAATAATAATGCATGTAAATGGGTTACAATTCCTTTTAAATTAAAAGGCAAAGACTCTCTAACTGAGCTCTAAGTAAAAACCCATGTAAAGATTAAAATTAAAGTGTTGATAAAGAAAGAATAGTCTTTTCTACAAATGGTGCTAGGACAATTGGACATTACATGCAAAAGAATAAAGTTCAACTCCTACTTCACACCATAAGCAAATATTAACTTAAAATGAAATATACATTCAGATGTAAGAGCTAAGATTATAAAACTCTTAGAAGAAAATATATGACCAAATCTTTGTGACCTTGAGTTACACAATGCTGTTTGGAAGATTCAATGCAATGATGCATTTAAAATGCTTAGTGTTTGGAACAGAGTAAGCGGTCAATAAACGTTAGACATTGATTATGATTATGATTATGATTACTACTCCTCCTCCTCTTTCTTTCATTTTAAGCACTCCGGAACATTCTGCTTTGCCATATCAGAACTATTATTATTATTACTCTTTCACTTAAAGTGTTCTGGAACACCGAAAGCACACTGACAAAGGAAAAAGTAGATAAGGTGGACTTCATCAAAATCAAAAGCGTTTGTGTTTCAAAGGATACCATTAAGAAAGTGAAAAGACAGCCTACAGAATGGGAGAAAATGTTTTCAAATCATGTATCTGATAAAAGACTTGTATTCAGCACTTATATACACTGTTATAACTGAGAATTTTTATAACTCAATAATAAAAAGGAAAATAACTCCTTTTAAATATGGGCAAAGAATGTGAATACACATTTCTCCAGAAAAGACACAAATAGCCAATAAGCACATGAAAAGATGTTCAATGTCATTAGTCATTAGGGATGAAAATACAAAATCAGCAAACTGACTCAAAAAGCAGGAACCTAAACACAGAAATAATAATGTTCAAAGAAACTGGAAATGTTACCCAAAAATTGTTTCATATAAAAGTGTCAGGCTCAAATGAGTTCATAAACAAAATATTTTAAATCTCAAAGAACTGATCATTCCTATGCCATTTTAAATGTTTCCAAATACAGAGAGAAACAGATATCCTCTCAAATAATGTTATAAAACTATTTTAACTTTGATAACCGTCTGAAAAACGACTACACATAAAAACACAGACCAGTCATTTCACAAATACAAATGCAGACACCTTAAATAAAATACATAAAATACTAATACATTTACTCTAACAATATACTAACAAAATAATGAACTGTAATAATACTGTCTTTTTCCCAGGAATGCCAGGACAGTTTAACATTAGGAAGTATATAAATATAATTTAATATATCCATAAATTAAATGAGAAAAAACATGATCATAGTACTCAATGGCCAAAAAGACATTTCAGACATTTTTTAACATTCATTACAGATTTTTTAAGTCAATAAATTAGAAAAGCTCTTTTTAGCATTATTTAAAAATATTAATTTTAGCCAATAACCAAAATATTACTAGCACAAAATAGCACTCTTAGTGCTAAGAGTGAAGCACTAATAGAATTATCAATAAAAGCCAGAAAGAATGCCACTATTCCATTTTATTCTGGAAGTTCTAGTTAATTCAACAAACATAAGAGAAGAGATCCTGGAAATGAAAAGACAATATGTCTCTCTACCAAATTTCAAATGTATTTCATTCTGACAGAAAAAAACCTGTGCTGTTTCTCCTACAGAAGACATGTTGAGGTTGAAGTTTCCATTTGGAAACCTGAGCCTCAAGCTCAAAAGGGTAGGTAAAAAACTGGAGATAGGATCTGAGTACGCGTTGGAGTCATATTTAAAGCTGAGTGAGGAAACCAGCTCCCTGTAGGAGCAGAGATTATAAAACTATAACATCATATATTTTTTCTAAAATAATGAAGCTTGGTCGAAATTGAGATCAGAATTAACTTCTCATTTTTCTTTTTTATTGGAAATGGTTGACGTTAAGGTCTAAAATCATTAATCATGATTAAAATGTATCCACGATGATGAATAGTTTTTTAATTCCACTTGTTCGGTGCCAGGAGGACTTGAGAAATGTTTCTGCATATGCAGGTCAAGAATCTTAGGCATCTGCAAAGACAATCATTCCTTCGTATGGGAAGGGAAGTGTTACATGGTAACCATGTTTCTAGAGCCTGCATACCAGTCCTTCCGTATTTAGACCTAAAAGCTAATTTATATACACATATGAGGTATCAGTGTAACTGTTTGAATCACTGAATGAATGAATCAAGGAGATAGGATGACATCTGTCTCCTCCATTGCCTCCACTTTTTCACTCATTCAACCAAACTAATTTTTAAAAATTATAACAAATGGATGGACAAAAGGGTCAGGGCTAGATGGTGAGGGAGCAATGTCATAAAAAGCCATAAAAGAGCCAGTGAGGCCCAGAGCACACAATCAGCACAGGGCTGGGCAGAGGCTCATTCCCTCTTCACCCTCTTCCACAGACAACAGAGCAGCTTTGGCTCCCTGAGGGGACAAATGTACCACAGAACAGGACTCCCTTGAAGGGCAACAAAAGGTGAGAGCCTTGATGAGGAAGAGGCCAGAGACAGAAAAGATAAGTGGATTTCCCCAGGTAGCTGTGGAAAAACTTTGAGGGAAGAAAGTCCTACCTGAACATAAAGGAGATAAAACGCTATTATATTTTGAACATTAAACATTAATGTATCTTCATTCGTATCACAGGCTGTAGAGACCAAGATATTTCAGGTTACATAAGAACAGACAAAATCAGCCTAAGGAAAAATTATGTAACACAAGGAAAGGAGACCAATGCCCCCACTTCCCTTGGAAATTTGGAGACATATCCTTCCTCGGGATTATGTTTGGAGCCTGTAAAATATACCAGCGGCACTGGCCCACTGGCCCTTATATTCAAGCAGACTGCCTTTGACCCCCATCTCCACTGACCAGCCAGCCTTTCTGGGCTCCAAATTTGATCTCAAAATTTGCCTTGGTAGTTCCTGATTCAGTGAACCAATTGAACACTAGCACCTTCTGACTTAATTCTTGCATCTTCTTTCTGCACATCAATGAATCCAACTGAGGCAAAAAAAAAACTTTCTGTGTTCTGCCATGGCTATAACATAGACATTTCTCAACTGGGCTGTTGATCAGTATCATCTATGGAGTTTATTTAAAAATCAGAAGGGTCCATTTCTACCCCAAAATAGAAATCTCCAGGAGTGAAGCTTGAACATCTGTATTATTTACAAACACCAAGGATAATTCCAAAGTACAGCAAGAACTGGGAACCACAGATTCAGGTGAGTAAATCTCCTTTTCCCTCCTGCCTTTCTCCCAGTCTCTTTCTAGTCTCTTCAACCTCCAGTCTTCTAGTCCTTCAATGGCTCCTCTAATACTTGCCAGATAAAGTGCAAACTTTTCCAAAGCCCTTTTCATTCTGATCATGACTACATTTTCTAGCCTTATCCCCCTTTCTACTCTTTCCCTCTCTCATACCTACCTCTCTGTTCAACCTAACCTCTGAAACCATAAAAAAAAAAAATCACTCATTCCCTAAAATGCTGTTATTTCACGCCTCAGAATTGCCCACGCATTTCATTCTTTCTGGAGCATCTCACATCCTCTTCTCTGTTTTAAGATCCACACAAATATCACCTCCTCTGACATCTTCCAAGATAGCCCATGTATTTAAATAAGCCATTTCCTTCATTACATAGTATCTTTATTTTAGCAGGTATTATATAATATGTTACCTCTGCACTTGACTGTCCACACCCTCTAAACACTGGTCTTGGCAGGAAGGACAGTGCTTTATCTCTTTAAGTTCAATCAATGTGTTTGGAATATAAGACACACAAAATTATGAAAGAAAAGGGTAATCTTTATTACAGTGTCTTTTAAGATGGCATATTTAAAATGTTCTGATTGGCTCTTGATCAATTTTAACTTTAGACCCCTAACTCAGATCCCATGGCCCAATTTGAAATAGGTTAACAGAAGTATTAAAGTTTTAAGTGAATGGTGACAAAAGAAAAGTTTATAACAAAGCCCTTGATTTAGGTAAATCAGATAAATTCCATAATAGAATTCAGGGCAAACCCTAATGCTAGTTAAAAACTAGAATCCTAATTTAAGGCAGCCAATTCATTGAGCTGCTAATAAGATTTTGTTTATGAGAAAGTGCCTGGGGCTTTTTAAAGGGGTTCTTCAACTAGAAAAAGGGAAGTAACATCAAAAAATCCCCCAAAAAAAAAAATCAAGAAGGAAAAATTCCCATGAAACCAATACTACTTAGTCATGAGAAAGTGTTATCAATATGGACCTGAATGTTGTCTATAATAGCAGTGCTCTAGAACACCAACCTATTACAATTGCAAAACCTAGATAAACCATTCTCTAATCACAGGTCAAGAAGTAGACTTTCCATGACGTATCAATAATGAAAAATAACTATATCCTCACATCTTGTACCATCTACCACAGTGCCTAGCAAATTAGAAAGGTTCAGTAACTTTGAAAAAAGAAATAAGCCTTTACCTATCACGGGGACTCAGCCAAGGAATCTCGATGGAAAGGGACTTGCCCACCAACTCACAATAAAAATAAGCTCTAAGGTGTTCTTTCAATGGTGGTTTCCACTGCAATGTGCCACCAAAACCACAGTATTGAAGTCCAAAGTATTTTTGTCTGAATGTAAATTTCTCTGCGTATAGTTTCCCTTAGAGAAAATGAAACCTGCCTCTCTTCAGAAGTTACTCAATGCTTATGAGGACAGACAGATTGATGTTAAATACATTTGACACAGGCTTGACGCCCACAGTGCAGCAAAACACTAATGGAAAGATGCAATGGAATCCTGAGGGTGTGACTAAGACATATGTAATCAACTATCACAGGACTGGAATGATAAAGTACCATATTTCCTACGTATCTGGTAGACCTCCCTGAGGTATATTCTGGGTTCTCAACATTATAATGTACGTTGCAGAAAAAGATGAAAAGTAGATTAAGTCATATCCAAGAATCCTGAGAAGGAATATTGCTTAGAATAAAATATACAAGTAATAAGATAAATCTAAGAGAAAATACAGAAAGAAATGTGTAGTCTGATGGAGGAAAATATATATAAAGCACCAAAAAGTAGTTCAAACAGAATGTCTCAGAGTGCTTAAAGTGAAAGAGAAATAATAATAGTTCTGATATGACAAAACTGAATGAAAAGCAGAGTAATAATAATAATAATGGCTAACATTTATTGACTGCTTACTCTATTCCGAACACTAAGCATTTTATATGCATCATTACATTGAATCTTCCCAAGAATCCCGGTTTCACAGATGAAGAAATTGAATCTTAAGAGAGCATAAATAACTTGACAGGTCATACAGCTAATCACTGGTAGAACCAGAACTCTAATCCAAGATCCTTATACTCCTAACCACTATGCTATCTTGTCTTAATAAACTAAGTTAAAAGAAGTTTGGAAAGGCAACCTGGATTAAGTTTCCTATGCAATACCCTTAAATCACTTAAAAGAGAAAAAAAATCCAAAATGTAGATATGCTAAATATTCTGTTAGCAGTTTGAAGCCTGGGAGTCAAAACATGGCCTCATAAGAGGAGGGGTCAGAATTAGAAGTTGGCTCATTGATTTAAAAAAAAAAAAAGAAAAGAAAAAAAGACTTGAGCACACAATTACAAAGCGCTGAGGCTGGGCACAGTGGCTCATGCTTGTAGTCCCAGCACTTTGGGAGACTGAGGAAAGCGGACCGCTTGAACCCAGGATTTTGAGACCATGCTGGGCAACATGACAAAACCGCATCTTTACAAAAAAATACAAACAGCCAGGCATGGTAGCATGGGCCTGTGGTTCTAGCTACTCAGGAGGCTGAGGTAGGAGAATGGCTGAACCCAGGAGGTCGAGGCTGCAGTGAGCCATACACACCACTGCACTGCAGCCAGGCTGACAGAGCAAGACCCTGCCTCGTAAATAAATAAAAATAAAAATAAATTTTTAAAAGCCTATGTATATTCTTCCCCCCTAAAAAAAAATCAGATAGAATTGATTTGACTTGAAATGCTACAAAATAGGAAAAACAATTAAATCCAACTACTGCTAATATAGTTAATAGACTGGTATTTAGGGGATATCAAGAAATAAATTCAGGAAGTATTAAAGCCAGGGGTTATTAGAACTGCTAATACCCCTGAATTTCTTCGTTAGTTCTGGTCCAAAATGGTACCATAAATTAGATTCTGTGTTGATTATAAACAATAACCTGCTAAATCATAATGCTCCTTTGCTTAGAGTGGAATTTGGAATTGTTGAAATGATCTCAACTACAGATTTGTTTAGGTTCCTACAAATAGTACTAGAAGAAAACTAGATGAAACAACTGGGTTTCTTTGCAAGAGAAACAACTGGAAAACCTGGCTTGGACAAAAGTAGCCCCAGAGAGGAAGGAGGGTCTACGAAACACAGTTATAATGGTGTAATCAGAATACAGCTATGAGGATGAATGAATTGCCAACATTTCCTTAGAGAAGACAAACTTATTTTCCTAAGCAATAATTTTCTACATTAGGGTGTACAAAACTAAGGTCTTTTAGTCTTTGTATCCCTCTACTCAAGACTGGAAGGAGCAGTCAACTGGCCCAGCTGGCATCACTAGTTTTCCTCTTGAGGACCAGTCCCACCTGATTACATCTGATATGGAAAAAGAAATTCTCAAAAGATGAGTTTGGAAGGGGAAATGGATGCTGTACAGAAAACAACAGCATCCTCGAAACCGCCAACACTTGGATGGAGGAGCATTTCTGCCTCTTTCTATGAGAAATTACATCTACAAAGACACTGAATGTTCTGTTAGTGGACTAAGAGCAATGACATAAGCCCCATAATGAATACTATATTTGACCAGAAGTAGAAGATCAAGGACATCCAGTATGGATCCTAGGTGCAATCCTTTAATATAATCCTATGGAATAACATATAAAAAGCCAAAATGGACTTCCAGAGGTCAAATAACCAAGACAAGAAAATGGAAAAATGAATCCCCATAATTTAAAAAAAAGCCAGTCATCTCACTTGGAAAGCTAATGAGTTATTATCAAAGGTTTGTCCCTCATTTGTGGGAATAAATTGGTCCATCTTAATTGATTAGAAATAAAACAGACACCTGATGAGATTATCCAGATCCACAGAGTCAGAAAATTTCTGAAAAACAGAGACAGGATATGAATTATTTAAGAGTTCTAAAGAGACTCAGGCTTTTCAAACCTTTTTATGATATCAGGTGACACATCAATTACTGATTTGGGGATAATTTTATTACAAGATCATGATATTGTAAAACATTCTGTAACATACCCCAGTTGAGAATGATTGCCAAGGGAAATAAATGTATTTGTCTTCTTTAAAAAAGAAATAAAGTTTGGCAATTATTTGAGCCATAACATCATTGTTTAGGAGAGCACCCTGAGGACTGATCATTAAGCCTTAACACTTAGATAAAAAGCACCACTGAGGAGCAGACATGGCTATAGAAGATTTCAGGACTTCTAAATAAATATTCGACATGTTCCTCATTGGTGAAAATTCTTTAGAGGGCTCCTCATAAAAAATAGAGCCTCTTAATGCATCTCAAGAGTCTATCCTAATAGGACATTATACTCATAATTTTTTCTGGAATTAAAATAGTTTCACTTTTTAAAAAATAGAAGAAATTTTGTAAATTTTACATTTTTTAAAAAAGAAAACAAAAAAAGAGCTGAGAAGATCTCTGAAAAAAAAATCGTCCGTGTATATTCTTCCCTCCCTAAAAAAAAAAAAAAAGCAAATAGAACTGATTTGACTTGAAATGCTACAAAATAGGAAAAATAATTAAATCCAATTACTGCTAACACAGTTAATAGACTGGTATTTAGGAGACATCAAGACATAAGTTTGGGAAATATTAAAGCCAAAATTCCTTAGAACTTCCAGTACCCCTGAGCTTCTTCATTTGTTCTGGTCCAAATGTTTGAGCCATAACATCATTGTTTAAGAGAGTACCCTAGGGATTGATCATTAAGCCTTAACACTTGGATAAAAACTACCACTGAGGAGCAGAGGTGGCCAAAGAAGATGTTCCTGCCCACACTGGAAACTTGAGACATCCAGGTATCTCGGTCCCGGTATGTTCCCTGGTCTCAGTGGCGGGAGGCAGACACATACAGGGGAACCGGCACACTATGGCAGTACAAAGACCAGATTCAGTCATCATAAAACAAGAGGAAACCTCTCTTCAGGCTCTAAGAAGACCCAAGATAAGTAGTAAGACCAATATTTCTAAAATAAAGATAAGGTTTATTTGCCATAAAAATCGGACTGAAGTACCAATGTCCTCCAAGCACTAGACAATAGCAAACAGCCATGGAAGCATCAGCTGAGAAAATGTATCTGAACACACCCCCGAAGTCTTCCAACAAAGACCAGACACCACTTGGCCTTGTGATCTCAGACCACCCAACACCACCATCCAACTTCCTCATTCAAATTCTGGAAATTCAAATTTAACCAGGCTCTTCCCTAATACTCCCAGGACAAACTGCCTCACCTTGAACATTGATAGCATCTGTCCATCCAAAATTCTTAGCTTGGCGAAAAATACTTCTTATGAACACATCTTTACTTCCTCTCTGGTCTCCCATGCTACTATCCTCTCCCCCACCCAACTCCTACCCTTATTGCATCTAAGCTTCTGTCTCACAGAATGACCTGTAGAACTACAAGCACTCTATGACATTTCTCGCCTTGGGACCTTGGCACATTTGTTCTCTCTGCCTGAAATGTCCTTTCTACTGTTTGCGCTCCTGTTTCTCTGGCTCTTTCAGTATTCAAATTCAAGCCATCTGTCTTTCAGCATTCAACTTCACGTGATTTCTCTTGGATGTTTCCTTAAACATTCCCCACTATTGAGTTAGGTACTCCCCTGTTAATTTTCCCTAGCCCTCTTGCAATTAAAGCATATATTTACTTGTCTATGTTTCCACAGACTGGATTTTTATATGAATAAATCCAGGGACCACAAAGGCAGAACCACAAAAAGAAGGTAAATCAATCAATATTTGTTGAATAAATAAAAGATTCCCCCCTTCTATACTCAGCATACTACCAGGCACATAGTGAACTTCCAATACATAATTGCGAAATGGATCAAAATTATTTGTTAGATGGATGAATAGATTGACAGATAACAAGTAAGTGCTACATACCAGGAATCTTGAATTTCAGTATTCTACTTTCTAACCTCAAACACCTATCCTTCTAGCTCCCTCAGACCCTCATTTTCTGGTCCTTGACCTGACCTCATAAAGATGTCCAGTCTCTTGATATTTCCATAGACACCAAGTCTTTAAATGCCTTCATGCCTTCCCTCCCTACTCAATCTGTATCCACATTTTTAAAGCCATAAACTTTTAACTCATACCTTCATTTTTTAAAAAAAAAAAAATCTAATCCTCCACAAATGTCTGCTGTCACAAATATTCTGCTGTCATTAAGAACACCACATCAGGATAATGTCATACCACCATGCGGATCAAGATGTCTAAAAATTCATGGTCTCCAACTTCAGCTAGAACTTGGTGATGCTGGCCAGTCCCTTTACTTGGAGTCAACTCCCTCATCCATTCCTCCCCACTCTCCACATTATCTTTACTTTCCCAGTTCAATTTTCCACCCTCATGCTCCATTGATGGCAGATATCCTTGCCTTCGACTGCATCCGACAGAGGAAAGAAGGTGTATTAGTTTGTTCTCACACTGCTAATAAAGACATACCCGAGACTGGGTAATTTATAAAGAAAAGAGATTTAAAAGAGACTCACAGTTTTGCATGGCTGGGTAGGCCTTGGGAAACTTACAATCATGGCAGAAGAGGAAGCAAACACATGCTTCTTCACATGTCAGCAGGAGAGAGAAGAATGAGTGCCCAGTAAAGGGGCAAGCCTTTTATTAAACTATCAGATCTCGTGAGAACTAACTCATTTTCATGAGAACAGGATGGAGGAAACCTCCCCCATGATTCAATTATCTCCACCTGGTCCCTCCCACAACACATAGGGATTATGGGAACTACAATTTAAGATGAGATTTGGGTAGGGACACAGTCAAAGCATATCAAAAGGCATCAACTCAACTCCCTGCCTTCACACCAACACACTTTTCTTATCTACATCTGTCTGTTCCTCCTTCCCTTCTGTATCAAAAGATGAGGTGTCTGCCCTGCAGCCCACCCATCATTGAAGATGAATCCCTTTATCTGTGCTTTCAAAATAATCCTCTATAGGCCTTGACTCTGTGTATTAACCTTTCCCTCTTATTATCTTCAATTTCTCTTTGTTCTGGCACTTCATTTTTAGCATACTATTATGCTAAATTTTCTCATTAAACCCCTTTAGCTCCATATCCCCCTCCTAGCTTTGACCTACTTTTTTCCTTCTCTTATCAGCCAAGACATAGCATTATTCTGTACATCTTCATACATCATTCACTCAGCCAATGCCAGCATACTAAGGGTCTGACTCTACCAAAAAAAATTTTTTTTAATATTCTGGCATGGTGGCATGTCTGTAGTCCCACCCACCAGAAGGCTGAGGTGGTAGGACCATTTAAACCCAGGAGTTCAAAGCTGCAGTGATCTAGGACTGCGCCACTGCATTCCAGCCTAGTTGACAGAGTGAGACCCTGTCTCAAAAAATAAACACATAAAATCAACATATAATGAATTAGCAAGAAGGCAGAAGAATTTCCAGGCCAGAGTGAGACCTGATTAAAAATATCAACAAGGGGATTGGTCCATAAATTAGCAGTATCTATCTAAGAGAGAAGGTACCTCAGCCAATGGACTTTAAGAATTTTAATTCCATTGTAAAGAATACATTAAGCTGGTAAAGTGTCACTCCAATTCTATAATTTCCCTCATTTTGAGTCCTTCTGATTTTATTTGTCTTCTCATGTAGATTGCATGAAGTTCTGATAAAAAGAGAATCTCTCATTTCAGAATTCAGAACTGGAGGTACGAATTAGTTCCCCTGGTCAGGATGAATTATATATAGTGAATCTGAAAGTTCATAATTAAATGTTAAGGGCAACACATTATTTTTAATAAAGGAAATGAATCATTCATTTTAACAGAAATTTTATGTCAGGATTAAAAGAAGAAATGAAATACTGTTACCATCAAAAGTTCCCATGAAGATGTAGAAGTTGCATCTTTCTCAAATATTAAAAGAGCTTTCTGCATTAAGTAAATTGCTTTGGATAATGTATTCTTCTTTATTTTATTCATTATATTTAATTCTATAAAAACAAACATTTTACCAAAAAGGTGAGATTAAAAACTATCTTCCAAATTTTTTGGAAACACCAGTTATCCCAATTTTAATTACCTGTAAAACAATCAGTGCTTCCAGATTGTTTTAACTTTTCCGGACCCTTGGTAGAAATATCTTTGCTAACAGTTGGAGTCTGCAAAACTGAAGAAGAAGACGACTGTCATAACAATTAAGTATGTATCCAAGACAGGAAATATTTTTTAAATACTAAGGAGTAACTATTCATAAAGCTACTGCTTCCTCTGTCATGTCATTTTTTTCATTAATAGATAAAAATTCATATAAATCTACTTTAACGCAGTTTTATCAAATCCTCTTTTATTTGCCACTGTATACCTCAGGACAGAAGAAATTCCAAATTATAAAAATATTTGATTTTCTATCTCATCTTGAATAAAGTCATCCTGAGGATTGATAGAATCCAACCTACTTCTGTTGACTTTACCTTTTCACAGAAGTACAGATGGCAAGTCCTGATACCAATACCAATAAGCTGTCAAACTCTGTCCTCAACACCCCTTCTAGAAAAACTGTTTCATCCAAGGTCCCTTTAAGAGCTCTGGGTACCACACGAAGACCTCCACTCTCTTCCAGCTGTGGCTGATGAAATCAGAGCCTCTCTCAAGATTTTGAACTAAAACATGAACTTGCCAGTTGTTGATACTGGTATACAATTGGGACTGACCATCATGGTGGTTCAGTAAAGACAGGAATGTGGATGAGGGGAAAAAAGGATACAACTATATACAACTATACTAGCCCAGGGAGATGGAAACTGTAGCACTGATTCTTGATTTTCAGGTCTGGTCCTTAAGAGACCTGGTAATATTTTGGTCCTTGGAGATATGCGAGGGTAGCTATAGTAACCTTACAATAAACCCCTTTTACTGAGTTTTAATTATTTGTGCTAATGCACATGAGCCACCATGTGATGGTAATTGATTCATGAAAAGATGTTAACATACACCATTGAAGAATAGAAGGCATCTGCAGTGGCAAAGGGTAAGGAAACATCTGCATGGAGATAGCAATGCAGAGCAGAAAATAGTGCATCATTCTCTCAATACCAAGGATATTATAAATGCTAATTAAGCTTTCCTGATTATAATCGTTGGAGATAAGGATGAGACTGCAAAAAAATTCTGAATGCCAGATACAGATGCATCATATTTATGTCATGGACATCAACAGGCAACCGTTATTGAATAAGAATGCTAATGTAGGGAACATCAGTCTGGCAACAGCATGCTAAAGAAAGACAAGGTAGGGGAACAAAGTGATCAGCTGTGCTAGGATGGCAATTCAATAAAGCCAAGAAAAAAATCAAGGAAACCCAGAGATATTGCAAGGAAATAATAACTAATTCCATTTACATTTGAACTCAAGTCTTGCATCAATATCTTTAAGTGGTCTATGATCAAAACTCATTTGGTCTTCAAAGATTTATGGATGACAATTAGAGGATGAGGTATTAGGAACTCCATGAGTTAAAAAAAAACTCTAATCCTCCACTAAAGGAAATAATACAGTTACTATGTGAGAATCATGGGCTAGTTTCTTAAAACCTGACACAAAAATTCTATTTACATTTTGAAACATATTTCTGAACCAAATATTTTCAGCCCAAAACATGTTCAAGGTTATTATGCTAAGTAATTCATTTATGTATTAGAAAAAAGTTTATCAAATTTTCAATTTATACATGATGACACAGAGATATTTTAATTATTACTTGCTTCCCTCTACACCCAGCAGGTCATAGGAGAAGTAGTTTTTGAAACTATGTAAATGTTTAAAATAAAATGTAAAAAGATGAAGAGTATAAAAAAATAAAAGGATGGGGAAAAAAGGAAATTTTATATAAACAGAATACAGGCAGGGCATAGTGGCTCACACCTGTAATCCCAGCACTTTGGGAAGCCAAGGTGGGCAGATCGTTTGAGGTCAGGAGTTCTGAGACCAGCCTGGCCAACATGGCAAAACCCCATCTCTACTAAAAAAAATACAAAAATTAGCCAGGTGTGGTGGCACATGCCTGTAGTCCCAGCTACTTGAGAGGCTGAGGCAGGAGAATCACTTGAACCTCGGAGGCAGAGGTTCCAGTGAGCTGAGATAACGTCACTGCACTCCAGCCTAGGTGACAGAGGGAGACTGTCTCAAAAAAAAAAAAAAAGAATGCAAATACAAAAAAAGGGTCACAAGTATGTATCAAATTGAAAAAAAATTTAAAAATAGAATTCAAGTAAATTTGGACACAGTTCTCTGATGTATGACATTTTCTAGAGACAAAATGAACCACAAAGAAATCCTTAATTTACTTAGTAGGTTTTTAATAGTGGTATTGGTTTAATAATTTTGAAAGTAATTTGTTAATTTGCCAGGATAAAACAAACGAGTAATTACATTGATGTTGTTAGGAACCAGAACGCTCAATATGTGAGAAGGAAAATACAAAAATGGAGAAGGTGAGGAGAAACCCTTTAGTGTTAGGATTGGAGATATCTAACTTGTGGTCAGGTGCAGTGGCTCACACCTGTAATCCCAGCACTTTGGGAGGCCGAGGCAGGCAGATCACTTGAGGTCAGGAGTTCAAAACCAGCCCGGCCAACATGGTGAAACCCCATCTCCACTAAGAGTACAAAAATTAGCTGGGCATGTTGCCACATGCCTGTAGTCCCAGCTACTTGGGAAACTAAGACAGGAGAATTGCTTGAACCCAGGAGGCCGAGGTTGCAGTGAGCTGAGATCGCACCACTGGGTGATCGCACCACTCCAGCCTGGGTGACAGAGTAAGACTCCATCTTTGTGATTTAAATATATATACGTGTGTGTGTGTGTGTGTGTGTGTGTGTGTGTGTGTATTTCTTAGCTCTATCTACTAAAAGGAGCCATTGACATCTCAATAGCAATGAGCACTCTTAGCTTACAGATCTTGGTTTCTAAATACCATTTCCTACCAAAAGGTACCAAATATCATTGGAAAAATAGCTTATTCCAGATCTGGGGGTAGAGAAAGCAAAAGATAGGTCAAGAATATTTTGTTGCACAGAAAGCAAAAAAAATCTCAAAGAATAATGGGGGCTATATTAGTCTGTTTTCATGCTGCTGATAAAGACATACCTGAGACTGGGCAATTTATACAGAAAAAGGGGTTTAATGGACTTACAGTTCCATGTGGCTAATGAAGCCTCACAATCATGGTAGAAGGCAAAGAGGAACAAGTCACATCTCACATGGATGGCGGTAGGCAGAGAGAGAACTTGTGGAGGGGAACTCCTCTTATAAAACCATCAGATCTTGTGAGACTTATTCACTATCATGAGAACCGCATGGGAAAGACTTGCCCCCATTATTCAATTACCTCCAACCAGGTTGCTCCCACAACATGTGGGAATTCAAGATGAGATTTGGGTGGAGAAACAGCCAAACCAAATCAGGGACATATCAAAGGAACACAGGATCCAGTGTGAAGGACCTCCCTCCCACTGGCAAAATTTATGACTTTGAGCATCACAAAGAACAATGATGGCAAGTGACTTTAAAAGATTAGTAAAAAAGGAATCTGATCCATAGCGTTACTCAAAAAATTAAAAGAGGCAAAGCAGGGACAGCTCTTGTTTACAAAAGAGTGTTACCAAATAAATCTAGAAGGAATAATTCAATTAGAAAATCATCACGTACAACCACTGTAATAATTAATTCACGAAGGATCACCAATGGAGGGAGTAAGACCGTTGGGTGAAAGTCTGTTGGGGAACAGGATATTCATTCCTACATCACCAACAGCACCAATTACTTTTTCACTACAAAGGGGAGAGGGACATTGACAATGCAGAGATCTGGCAGACATCAGCTTAATAAAACGATAGCACTTTGCCTCACCAATAATAAAACAAATAGCTGATGCGTGCAATCTAATGTGATACAATGGAATATAAACAGCATCACCTGCATGATCATGAGGAAACTACTAGGAAAGATCAGATTGTGGAACATGTCTTCAAAAATATCAATGTAATGAAAGAAAAAAAAGAAGTTGGAGGAGTTATTCTAGATTGAAGAAGAAAATGACAGCCAAATGCAATAAGTGATTTTTGATTACTTCTTAGATCATTTTAAATAAAATCCATTTTCCCCAAAAAGGATATTTGGGAACAATTATGGCAATTTGAAAATTAGATGCATAATAGAGCATGTTCTCAGACATATGTGAGAGCTATAAATAATAGTTTACCTCATGGAGGTAGAGAGTCGAATGATGGTTAACAGAGGCTGGGAAGGGATTGGGGGTAGGGGGATAACCAGAGATTGGTTAATGAGTACAAACATATTGTTAGATAGAAGAAAGAAGTTCCAGTCCAGTGTTCAATAGGACAATAGGGTGGCTATAGTTAACAATAATTTATTATACATTTCAAAATAGCTAGAAGATTTGAGATGTTCTCAACACAAATAACTGATAAATGTTTGAGATGATGAATATCCTAATTACCCTGGGTTGAGTTTTGTACATTGTATGCACGTGTTAAAATATTGCATGTACCCCACAAATATGTACAATTATTATATACCAATTAAAAATGTAAAACTATAAAACATTTAGAAGAAAACATAAGAAAATCTTCATGATCTGGGGTTAGGTAAGGAGTTCTTAGACGAGACACCAAAATCACATTACATAAAAGTAAATAAATGATCAATTGGATGCTAAAAAATAATTGACTATATAATCAATAATATTATTATATCAGTGTTACCTTTCTTCAGAGTGATAATGGTATTATGGTTATTTGAGAGAATGTCCTCATTATTAGGTGACAAATGCTACAGTTTTCAGGGGTAAAATATATCATAATGTCTGCAACTTCTCAGCCTATGGATATGTGCATGTATATGTAAATATCTCTACACATACATAATATGATATTGATATAATAGGTATATACATCTACAGATGTATATACATAGATGTATAAATATACGTATTTATATGTGCATGTAAAGAGAAAGACAGTAAACGTGGCAAAATGGTCCTGATTGGTGGATTTAGGTGAAGGTTATGTGGATAGTCACTACACTATTCTTTCAACTTTCTGAAGGCTCAAAAATTGTTAAATAAAAAGTTGGAGGGAACAGTTACCACAGTTAACTTTTTAATTTTTAACTTTTATGGGTACATAGTAGGTGTATATATTTATGGGGTACATGAGATGTTTTGATACAGATATGCAATGCATAATAATCACATCATGGAAAATGGGGTATCCATCCCCTCAAGCATTTATCCTTTGTATTACAAACAATTCAAGTATACTCTTCTAGTTATTTTTAAATGTATAATTAAATTTTTTTTTGAGATGGAGCCTCGCCCTGTCACCCAGGCTGGAGTGCAGTGGCGTGATCCTGGCTCACTGCAACCTCCGCCTCCCAGGTTCAAGCTATTCTCCTGCCTCAGCCTCCCAAGTAGCTGGGATTACAGGCATGCACCACCACGCTCAGCTGATTTTTGTATTTTTAGTAGAGACTGGGTTTCACCATGTTGGCCAGGCTGATCTCAAACTCCTGACCTCAAGTGATCCACCCACCTCTGACTCCCAGAGTGCTGGGATTACCAGCATGAGCCACAGTGCCCAGCCTTACTTCGCTGATTGTATCCTTTGCTGTGCAGAAGCTTTTTAACTTGATATGATCCTATTTGTCCATTTTGCTTTGGTTGCCTGTTCTTAAGGGGTATTGCTCAAGAAATTTTTGCCCAGACCAATGTCCTGGAGATTTTCCCCAATGGTATCTTGGAGTAGTTTTATAGTTTGAGGTCTTAGATTTAAGTCTTTAATCTATTTTGATTTGATTTTTGTATATGGTGAGAGAGAGAGGGGTCTAGTTTCATTCTTTTGCATATGAATATCCAGTTTTCCCACCATCATTTATTGAAAAGACTGTCTTTTCTCCAGTGTATGTTTGTCAAAATGAGTTCACTGTAGGTGTGTGAATTTGTTTCTTGGTTCTCTATTTTGTTCTATTGGTCTATGCGACTGTTTTTATGCCAGTACCACGCTGCTTTGGTTACTATAGCTCTGTAGTATAATTTGAAGTCAGGTAATGTGATTCCTCCAGTAAAGTTGTATCCTGCAACTTTACTTAATTTGTTTATCAGTTCTAATCGTTTTTTGTGGAGTCTTTGGGGTTTTCCAAATATAAGATAGTTATCATCTGCAAACAAGGATTATCTGACTTTCCAGTGTGGATGCCCCTTCTTTCTTTCTCTTGTCTGATTGCTCTAGCTAGGACTTCCAGTACTATGTTGAATGTTAATTCTTTTGTCAACCTGGGAAAATTTTCAATTTTTAAATTACCTTTGAATATTTTATTTTATAAATACAAAAATATATTTATCATGTATGTATGTTTTAAATCACATTAATATCATGAACACATGTAAACCACCACCCAGCACCAGAACTGGAACATTAGCAGTAACTTACATCTACCTATATGCTTTTCCTTCCTACGCCATCTCCCTGCCACCTCCACAAAGGAACCACTGTCCTAAACTCAAGGTCATTCTTTTTAATTTTATAGATAGAGAGTGTCAATAAAATCTGGAAATGCAGATGAGTTATACATAATGTCTTCAAAGGACATATGTCTATGTTTCCAGACTTTATGGACTACCTGCGTACCTGATAACTACAGTTTTCCTTATATGATAAATTTATGTATATGCAGGTCACTTTTTAATATACAGTTTTATCAATTATTATGTTACTTATTATATATAATATATAATAAGCCTTAAGAATCCCAAGGTTTCATTTTTGAGCTTGATTTAAAACATCCTACTGAATGTAGTCTTTCATTTTATTTTTTTCTGACCCCATCCTCCCATCACACTGAATGTAGTCTTTTAAAACTTACTGTTTTAAAACAAAAATTATGTTTCTAGAATTCATCCACATTGGTCATTTTCATTGCCATGTGATATTCCCTTACATGAATATATCACAGTTTCTTTATCAATTCTCTATTAATGGACACTTGGGTTGTTTCCAGTTTTTTGCTATTATGAACACTGCTTCTACAAGCATCCTTCTATCTGTAGTTGGTGTACATGTTCAAGAAATTTTACAGGGTATGTACCTATGAGTGACATTGCTGGGTCATAATTTAGATTAATGTTTAACTTTACAAAATAATTATATTGTCCATAACTTCTTCCTTTTCTATGAAGTTCTCCTTGTTTCTTTTGCTTATTGTCTTATTATTTGTCTTATTACTGATGTTTTGGAATTTTTGTACATTGTTCATACTAATCGTTAGTAAATTGCCACTACACAAAGAGATGGCATGAGAAGGAAGATTCAATTGGTCATCGTTGCCTTTGAAGATAGAAGGTGGTCATGAGCCAAAGAGTGCAGGTAGCCTCTAGAAGCTGGAAAAGACAAGGAAACAAGTTCTCCCCTAGAACCTCCAGAAAGGAATACAGCTCGGTTGACACCTTGATTTTATTATTATTTAACTTTCGCTTTAAGTTCGGGGGTACATGTGCAGGTTTGTTGCATAGGTAAACTCATGTCATGGGAGTTTGTTATACAGATTATTTTGTTACCCAGGTATTAAGCCTAGTACCATTAGTTATTTTTCCAGACCTTCTCCCTCATCCCACCCTCCACCCTCAGAAAGGCCCCAGTGTCTATTGTTCCCCTCTATGTGTCCACGTGTTCTTATCATTTAGCTCTCGCTTATAAGTGACAACATGCAGTATTTGGTTTTCTATCCCTGCGTTAGTTTGCTAAGGATAATAGCCTCCAGCTCCATCCATGTTCCTGCAAAGGATATGATCTTGTTCCTTTTTATGGCTGCATAGTATTCTATAGTGTGTATTTACCACGTTTTCTTTATCCAGTCTACCATTGACGGGCATTTAGGTTAATTCCATGTCTTTGCTATTGTGAATAGTGCTGCAATGAACATACATGTGCATGTGACACCTTGATTTTGGCTCAGTGAGCTGCAGTTCAGGTTTCTGACTCCAGAACTGTAAGATAACATATTTGTGTGGTTTCAATGCACTCAAGTTTGTAGTAATTTGTTACAGCAATAATGGCAAACTAATACAATTGTGAAAAATGTATGGGGGATTTGGAAGGGAAAAGTAAAAGCATTTAATTTGAAAAAAAAAGAAAAGAAATATAAATTGCAAATATTTCTCCTAGGTGTGGTGTGGTTTTGGGGGTTTATTTATTTATTTATTTTTGCTTTCCTTATCTTTAAATTTTTTTAATGATGAGAATTTATTTATATTAATGCAGCCAAATGTATTAATGTATTCATTTTTTTCTTTTAGGATCAGCACTTTTTGAATCTTGTTTAAGAAGATCTTCCCTACTCCAAGCTTAGTAATATATTCTACCATATCTTCTTCTAAAAGTTTTTAAGATTTTTTTTTTACATTTAACTCTTTGGTGCATCCGGAAGATATTTTTGTGTATGGGAAGGTAAGAAATGTAATTTGGTTTTATCCATATGGATATCCAATTATCCAATGAATATGAGGTATTCTAGCACTTTGAAATAAATCTTGACTTATGTTAGAGTGAGATCCCCTACACTCACCTGATTTTTTTTCCTTCAGGAATGTCTTAGCTATTTATGTCTTCTACCTACATTTTGTAAAAAGATTGTAAAGGTCTACCCAAAAAAATTCTACTGGAATTTTTATTGAAATTGCATTGAGTCTATAGATCTATTTGAATAAAACTGAAATCAGAATAATCTTTCTGATTATTTGGTCTTCTTATCAATAAACACAATCTACCTTCATTTATATAGTTCTTTAACATTTTTCAGTAAAGTCTTATAATTTTTTGCATACTTGTAGCTCTTTGGTTAGATTGAAACCCTTGGTACCTTACAGGTTTTTTTGATATAAAAATGATATCTTTTTATTATATTTGCTAACTGCTGTTGTATAGAAATATAATTACATATTATATATTATATATTATTATTATTATATATACTGATAGATTATTTTGCATTTTCTAGGTAGACGATCATATAATCTGGAAAGAACAGTTTTGTTTCTTCTTTTCCAATCCTTATATCTTTATTTTTCTTATCTTCTTGCATTGGCTAGAATTCTCAGTATAAATATTTTTTTCATCTTCCTGCACTAATCAGCAGTGTGTCTACACTGCTCACTCTTAAATTAACCAGCATTTGAATAAATCTATTTAGCTCTATATACAATATGATTTGAATGCTTTACACGCCCCTTCCAGGAACTCATCTCTGACTTTCTTATTTGATATAGATATTTCTGTGTGCCCATAATACTCTGAGCCCACCCCTATTACAAAATGTATCAACCTCAACTGATATGGTTGGCTTACTCATCTAGAAGCTCAAAAGTAGACTGTCTTATTGGCACCTAGCCTAATACGATGCCTGGATTTTAGTAGGTACTCAATAAATGTTTGCTTGGTTGAATTAACAAAAAATAATTTACTATAACACAAATAAATATAATTAACTTTTTAAGAAGTTTACTAACTGATTTAATATGCAAAGTGTAAAGCAATAAGGAAAGATTTAATTATGTTTTTATTGATATTAATTAGGGAAGTAGAAAAAAATGAAATTTATCTGAAAACTTCAGTCAACAAGAACACAGTTTTCAACTTAAATTGATTCTGTACTGGAGTCTGGCTTAAAATTGATTCAGAATGGTTACCTGCTTTAGTGACTACTACCTTGCAATTTGTCCAGAAGCACAACAGCTATTCGATGCTGAGCTTGAATTAGTTCAAGATGCAAATCCATCATGAAACTATTTGAGGCAAGGGGTTTGTAAGTATCTCCATCTACATGGTGGGTACGCTTTGGTCCAACAGAGTTGAAATAAAAAGAAATATAGTTATCAAAACACACAAAAATAGCTGTATACTGTTATCACTCAAGTTATCATCATTTTATTTGTAACCATTACATTCTGCTCACTTCTCAGCCCTTTGCAGTTAGCTTAAACACTAATAAATATGCCCTTAGAATTCATCAGTGTCCTCTTCATTAACAAATTCAAAGACTCCTCATTCTCCTAGCTCTCTTCTGGGAAGAGGGAAATATATTTCTGGCCTATGAGAGGTAAGCCACCACAAGTCATGCTTTACTTACCTACTTTCAAGGCCAGTTTTCTTCCCAGTTAAGTAAAACTTCAATCTAATTTAAGACTCTTCCATTCTTACCTTGGCATAGCAGTGGTCAATTACTGATGATCCATTTGGCAAAGACGTTAACATGCAATTCAAATTTATTCCACTGATTGCTCTGTCAAGAAGTTTATAAGCAAAAAGTAACTGTTCCACAGGATTTTTCTAAAATAATTTTATAAACAAAAAAGAAAAATAAAACTTAAGGGAAAATCAAATGCAACATTTCCAATTTTTGACAATAATTCAAAACCACATAACAGAAATTTAAATAGTCTATCTAACACTAACAATGTTATGTCTCTAACTACATGTATTTATCTGTGACTAAATGTGGAGTGCTATCAATATGGGTGACAATAATAAATAAATTTCACCATTTTTCCAAATACAAATTAAACCTTTCACAAAAATGTATTAATATATATAACTTCCATTTATGGTTTGCATAATTCTGATTGTACTAAATGTACTGGTACATTTTTAAAAGAGTTCACATAGTTTGTCACTTTCATATACCTAATTTGAAAAAGATTTTTTAAAACAATTTCAGAATCTCAGACTAGAAATTTAGTCCATCAACCCAACAGTCTATATTAGTCTACATCATGATTTTCAAAACCTAAACACTTTTTAATTTAATCATTCTCACAGAGAGACAAATATAGAGAATAATGTAAAGAGCAACCAGCTTTGCCCAAACTTTCAAATTTTCCATATTTTTCCAGATTTTTTAAGGAAATAAAGCATACAGATATATGCATGTTATATATATATAACTATATATATTACTATACATATATTACTATATATAACTATATATATTACTATACATATATTACTATATATATAACTATACATATATTACTATATATATAACTATATATATATATCACTATATATATAGTTAACTGTCCACAGTGCCACTCCTCTTCTCTGCCCCAGAGGTAGCCACTGTCCTTGAATTTGGTTTTACTATTTTGTGCATGTTTTTAAACTTTTACTACATGTGTATGTATCCTTAACCATATGCAATATCACTTTGCATATTTTTAATTCTCTTTTATAAAACTCTGTAGGCTCCTTTTAAAACTCAACCATATGTTGTTGAAACTTATTCCTGCTGGTATATGTAACTCAATGGGTCAGTCAGGGATTGGTTATGAACACAAAACTATGCTACATATTTCAAGCAAAAGAAGACTTAATACACAGAATTAGAAGTGTTCATCACCATTGCAAGGCATGAAAGAGCCAAGATCAGGAAAGCTGCCAGTGACAATTTTGCTTCATGCAATTCTCAAGAGTTTGCTCAGAAGCCTCTGTGAACCTAAGAATCTAGGAGGCAGCTGACAACAACCTCAAGCACCTACTACACTGAAGCAGGTGAATTGCAAGAGTTTGCTCAGCATGCCTGGTAAACTCATATCATCTATTCGCCACTATGGATTAAGAAGTATCTCTTCTCTTCTGAATTACAAATTCATGCAAATGCCCCTCATTGGAAGACTAATTTAAAACTGTACAGAAATGAGATGCTGGAAATATAGTTCCAGGTTTCCCCCCTATAATGAGAAGGTAACTATAGAACGGAATTGCAATGATGCCAAGTTTACTCTAGTATAAGCCTACTCCAGTTCATTTATCCTCACAGCTACAATGAAATGGTGTTGCTTGGAGGAATATGTCCCAATTTATCCACTCTTCTGCCAACGGACATTTAGATTACTATTACTAAGGCCAGGCGTGGTGGCTCACGCCTGTAACCCCAACACTTGGGGAGGCCAAGGCAGGAGGTCACCTGAGGTCAGGAGTTGAAGACCAGCCTGGCCAAAACTGTGAAACCGTGTCCCTACCAAAAAATACAAAAATTACCCGGGCATGATGGTGCGGACCTGTAGTCCCACATACTTAGGAGACTGAGGCATGAGAATCACTTGAACCCGGGAGGCAGAGGCTGCAGTGAGCCCTGATCATGCCACTGCACTCCAGCCTGGGTAACAGAGTGAGACCCTGTTTCAACAAACAACAAAAAAAAGATTACTATTACTAAATATGCTGCAATGTATTGTACTTGTCTGTGAATAAACACAAAGTTGATACTTTCTTTTATTCTTTTTTTTTTTTTTTTTTTTGAGATGTAGTTTTGCTCGTTGCCCAGGTTGGAGCGCAATGGCGTGATAGCTCACTGCAACCTCTGCCTCCCAGGTTCAAGCAATTCTCCTGCCTCAGCCTTCCAAGCAGCTGGAATAACAGGCATGCGCCACCATGCCCAGCTAATTTTGTATTTTTAGTAGACATGGGGTTTCTCCATGTTGGTCAGGCTTGTCTCGAACTCCTGACCTCAGGTGATCCACCCGCCTTGGCCTCCAAAAGTGCTGGGATTACAGGCGTGAGCCACCACGCCCAGCCCAAAGTTCATACTTTCTTTACAGTTCTTACATCTTTTCTCTGCTTTCTTTTTTTACCCATCTGTCTAAGACTTCCAGGACATGCTGAACAGAAGAATGACAGATAGCTTTATGTGGTTACACCACTATTAAAGGGCTGCTTTTAATCTTTTACCATAGGTATAGCATTTACTCAAGGTCTTTGGATGACACCCTTATTAGATACAGAGGTTCTTGTATATTCCTAACTACTAAGAGTTATTTTTTTAAAGGATGGTTGCTTTTAAAGAGGATGGTTGTTGAATATTATCAAATGCTTTTTTTGCATCTCTTTGTCTAAGTGAAGTAGTCACGTTTTCCTTTCATCAGCTAATGCAATGTATTGCATTATATATTTCTAGTCTTAAATCATCCTGGCATTCCTAGAATATAAACAATTTTATACTATATGTACATACAGACACACACACACACACACACACACACACACACACACACACACATACCCATTCAAGAATCGCAGGCTCAGGAAGGTTCTTAAGTAACCCAAGTAGTGTAAATTCAAATTAAAAACCTACTTGAGGGCAGGCCCCAAGGTTATAAATCATTAGGAGGAGGAATTTTCTCCTACCCACTCCTCTTCTCACTACCCAAGTTGAGGTATCTCCTTATATACATAGGCAGAGGCGGGTTTTTTTGGGTTTGGGGAGGGTTTTTTGTCTTGTTTTGTTATGCAACAGGGTCTCACTCCAGCCTAGAATGGAGTACAGTGGCACGATCTTGCCTCACTGCAGCCTTGATTTCCCGGGCTCAGGCGATCCTCCCACCTCAGCCTCCCAAACAGCTAGGACTACAGGCACATGTCATCACACCCAGCTAATTTTTGTATTTTTTTTGCAGAGTCATGGTTTCACCATATTGCCCAGGCTGGTCTCAATCTTCGGGGCTCAAGCTATCTACCCACCTTGGCCTCCCCAAAGGGCTAGGATAAAAGGCGTGAGCCACCATACCCAGGCCAGAGTTTATTTCTAGTCTACCTTTTCCTAGGATATAATCTTTTGTAGGTTCTAACTTTACATATGAGTCTCCTTTCCAACCCCCATCTTTCATGTGCCCAAGCCTCATCTCTTGTCCCTGGATGGTGGTTAAAAATCTAAGTATATTTGTATAATAACTATGCCCATCAACCTACTGCAGCATCTACTCATAAACTTACCATGCTAGTTTTCAGTTCCCTTTTCTATTTTGGCCCCTGGGATTTACCCAACTTTCTCATGAGCTCTGCAACATGCTTGAGGATATTTGTTCAAATCTGTCCAAAATCTCTAAGTGTTTTCTCCCAGGAGGATGTTCAGCTCATCTTGCCATTTTGCTAGAAACAGAAGTCTCTAAAGATATCCCTTTTTTTAATTTTTTTATTTTTTGAGACAGAGTCTCACTTTGTTGCCCAGACTGGAGTGCAGTGGTGCGATCTCGGCTCACTGCAACCTCCGCCTCCCAGATTCAAGCAATTCTCACACCTCAGCCTCCCAAGTAGCTGGGACTACAGGCAGGCACCACAATGCCTGGCTAATTTTTGTGTTTTTAGTAAAGACAGGGTTTTGCCATGTTGGCCAGGCTGGTCTCAAACTTCTGATATTAAGCGATCTGCCCACCTCGGCCTCCCAAAGTGCTGGGATTACAGGTGTGAACCACCACGCCCAGCCAGGATATCTTTTTAACATCAAAAAATTTCAAAGACCCCACACGCTCACATTCTATCATCATCATCATCACCATCACTACCACCACCATCATCATCTTTATGATCTTCATCATCCTCATCACAGTCGACATTTAACTAAAACATGTCCCAGGTATAGGGCTAAATGCTTTACTAATAATCTTTTAGTTGCCATAGCCCAGTATAAGGTGGATACAAATTAGTTATAATTTTATAACCCATTTGTTGAAGAAAGAAATGCTCTGTGTTCAGTAAAACTTTGAAATAAGTGTTCTTTCATTTAATCACAATAGTGTCTCATACATTTTTTAAATAGTAGTATGCATATATGCAAGTTATATAATTTATCCCACCTACAGACTCTGCTGGGTGAACATATGAATTGCGAATTCTCCTTACAATAAACCGTCATTTTTCCCCCCAACTCCATTCCCCTATCAGTGAGTCTAAAAACCCTAAGTTGAGATTCAGTGCTTTACGTAAGATATAAGAGAAAAACAGCAGCTATCATGTGCCAGGTACTAGTTTCCACATTACAATATCTCATTTAAACTATATAACAACTCAGTGGAATAGGTACTATTATAATTTTCCAGATGAGGACACTTATACTCAAAAAGACAAAATAATTCATTCAGCATCACACAAATAGTCAATATCAGAGTCCAGACTCAACTACAGGTTTCCACACCAAATGCTGTGCTCTTCGACCATGCCAAAGAAAATATGTCTACCATATGCCCAGTACAGCTGAGCAGATTGTGTATTGCATAACTTTAGGGGGTAAAATTCACACTGTTGTCATCACAGACTTCTCTGTATTTATTTTGACGATTTCCCAACAGATGGTAATAAATCATCTTTAAGAGAGGGTACATTTTTCTTATTTAAATAAATAACAGTTCACAAATGGTCTCGTTTCTTTGTTGTGGGAAAATTGCCACCTTAAAAGAAATCCATTTCATATAGTGGTTTTAATTGCCAGAAAATTTCTCTCTCAAGGTAAAATCTAGCACTTTGTACCTATGAGTAGGATTTCTATGTCTGCCCTACTCTGCCTCAGAGAATAAGTGCTAGCCCATAAGCCAGTGATTCTCAAACTCTAATGTCCTTAAAAATCTACTGGAGAGGCCAGGCACAGTAGCTCACACCTGTAATCCCAGCACTTTGGGAGGCCGAGGTGGGTGGATCACAAGGTCAGGAGATCGAGACCATCCTGGCTAACATGGTGAAACCCCACCTCCACTAAAAATACAAAAAATTAGCTGGGTGTGGTGGCACATGCCTGTAGTCTCAGCTACTCAGGAGGCTGAGGCAGGAGACTGGCTTGAACCTGGAAGGCAGAGGTTGCAGTGAGCCAAGATCACGCCACTGCACTCCAGCCTGGGCAACAGAGCAAGACTCCATCTCAAAAAAAAAAAAAAATCTACCGGAGGAACTTTTAAGAATCTCACACCTGAAGTTGTGATTGCATATGTCTGGAGTGAGAGATAGGAAGCTGCATATTTAGCAGACACTGTAAGTGATCCCTGGGAAAAACATTGGCAGACAGCTATTATGCCACCTCAATCTCTTATGCATGTCAGTCTCTGTTCTCAATTTAAGATTTCTCAAATCTAGCTCTCTTCAGAAGACACAAGACAGCATAAAGTACTCAGTTGGCATCCCCTGAAACTTAGCATTAGAAGAGGAACGTGCATTTGAGAAAGTAAATTCAGAACGACCCCACAGTCCTCCTGTACATTCATGATGGCATTTGATTGGTACCATTTCTTAGGACTTTATCTATTATACCAAGTATGGAAGAGAATAGATAAAATAACACTTTAAAAATTAGCACTTGTTCTTCTATTTCAGGGGCCTCCCAAATATAAATGTGAGGGGGGGGTGGCATGTTATTAAAAACCAAGTAAAGTCATTTATATCTATGCATTATATAAATATCTTTTATACAAATATCTTGAAGACAGTATTATTTAGGATAGGAGTTACTCCTAGGTAGGGGAAAGGCAAGGTGATCAAGAGAGGGTAGCAGAGGAGGTGAGTTTCATCTATACTAGGAATATTTTGTTTCTTAAGCTAGCATATGAGGAAATGGTAAATTATAATGGGGCTTCATTACAATATTCTTCATAAAAGGTAGAAAAATGTCCCTATAGTTCTCAATATATAAAGCCATACAATCCTCAAATTTTAAATATTCAAAATTATTTCTACAATTAACCATTATGCATTTACAAATTTAATATTATTTGAAAATAAAATTTCATGTTTCACCTAAATTTTCTAAATATGTAGTAATACCTGTAATATTGGAAGAATTTCTGTGATCCCTTTTGGAGCTCCAGGGAATTTGTTAGTCCCTTCTCTTAAAGGTACATCTGGAAAAGAAAGGAAGGAGGAAGGGAATGAAGGATGGAGGGGAAGGGAGAAGAGGAGATGAAAAAAAGGAAAAGTAGGAAGAGGAAGAGGACAGGGCAAGAGCGAGGAGGAAATGAAAGAAGAAGGAAGGACCAGAGAAATAAAAAGGAGGAAAGAGAAAAATGGAAATATAGCAGTGAATCATAATCATAAAAAACTTTATGCTAAATTAATTACTTTTTAATTAATGATAATCTCAGAAATGATTCAACACTAGAATTTGACTAAGCATCAAATTATTTCTTCCATGTAATTAAATTTTTTCTTCTGTAAGGTAATTTTAAAAAATCTTGTAACGTAACAAACCAAATCAAATATTTATCAACAAGTCAATATCATCTTTCTCTATATTCTATAAGGTCCATTTAAAATCTTTCAGAGGCCAGGTGCGGTGGCTTACACCTGTAATCCCAGCACTTTGGGATGCCGAGGCAAGTAGATCACCTGAGGTCAGGAGTTCAAGACCAGCCTGGCCAACATGATGAAACCCCACCTCTACTAAAAATACAAAAATTAGCCAGGCATGGTGGCGCGTGCCTGTAATCCCAGCTACTGGGAGGTGCTGAGGCAGGAGAATTGCTTGAACCCGGGAGGCGGAGGTTGCAGTGAGCGAAGATCATGCCACTGCACTCCAGCCTGGGCGACAGAGTGAGACTTCATCTCAAAAAATAAATAAATAAATATAAAAGCTTTCAGAAGATAGCATAGAAACCCTATCAATTTGGACAAATATCAGAGAAGACTTGTACTTTATGTTTTATGTGGCAACAAGGTGTTAAGAATAACATTCTTAGAAGTTATAAGAATTTATATATCTAAATAGGGACAACCCCTCATTACATAAACATAGAAGTTTTCAAATTTATAAATGGATTATGCTCCAATATTGATCAGCTCTTCAGAAATGAAACATTTTAACAATCAATAACTTAAATTTTATTTAGCCCATTTATAATGATATAAAACAATAATCTCCCCCACAGTAACTAGTAAATAAAACAATAACATTAAGTAAGAAATATACTTTTTTTTTTTTTTGAGATGGAGTCTCACACTGTTGACCAGGCTAGAGGGCAGTGGCATGATCTCGGCTCACTGTAACCTCTGCCTCCCAGGTTCAGGTGATTCTCCTGCCTCAGCCTCCCGAGCAGCTGGGACTATAGGCACATGCCACCATGCTCGGCTAATTTTTGTATTTTTAGTAGAGGCAGGGTTTCACCATGTTGACCATACTGGTCTTGAACTCCTGACCTCATGTGGTCCACCTGGCTTGGCCTACCAAAATGCTGGGATTACAGGCATGAGCCACTGCACCTGGCCAGAAATAGACATTTTTAAAAAGTAATCAGTAATGCATAATGTAGAAAAATTCTCTTGGCTGAAGGAAAGCTGGAAACTATATATTTTTAAATCTACAAGCTAAAAAGATGGTGGAAAATAAATAAATAAATAAATAAACAAACAAACAAACAAATACATGGCCAGGATCTTGGGAAGGAAGTGTGGAGAAAAAAACAAACTATTTTTCCGTGCTTTCATGCCACAACAATCAACACAGATTTCTGTGACCAAGTGTGGAGTGGGGGGTCCCCGCATACCAAACATGAAATCAATTCTGCAGTGGACACCAGCTGGGCATTCTCCAACCCTGTTCACTTCCAACACTACCTTGCAGATAGAGTCAGATCACACAGATTGAGGACTCAGTCCCATAAGACTGCTGTTTTCCCCACTCTGCTCCCTGCTTCCAATGCTGACCATAAGCCCCCGCTTGTTTTACCTGTGCTTCTGACCAGCTGGCTACAAACTAAGGTTCCCGTGACCCCCTCCCTGGGTCTGATTAATTTGCAACAGTGGCTCACAGAAATCAGGGAAACAGTTATTTTATCATTTTATCATAAAGGCTATTACAAAGGATACAGATAAAGAGATACACAGCATAAGGCATAAAGGAAGGGGCATGGCGCTTCCATGCCCTCCCAGGACCACCACCCTCCAGGAACCTCCAAGTGCTCAGCTATCCAGAAGTTCTCTGTACCATGTCCTCATGGAACTTTTATGGAGACTTCATTAGATATGCATAATTGATGGATGGATGGATGTACGGCTGTGCAGAAATGTGATTGGACAAAAAGGGTATGATCTAATAACCTTTAGAAACCCATTGCTATGATTTGAATATTTGTCTCCTCCAAACTCATGGTGAAATTTAATCCTCAATGTGGCAGTATTGAGAGATGGATCCCATAAGAGATGACTGGGTCACGGAGGCTCTCCTCACATGAATAGGTTAACTCATTCATAGACTAATGGATTAACAGGTTAACGGATTGATGAGTTATCATGGGAGTGGGACTGGTGACTTTATTTTTTTTTTGGAAATATATTGTTTGTTTTTTAAAAAATATCTTACACTCACTCATATTTTACTTACTGGCCCTGTTTTATGTCAGTTCAGAGTTTTGTATCTTTTTTAATTTATTATACTTTAAGTTCTGGGTACATGTGCAGAATATGCAGGTTTGTTACATAGGTATACACGTGCCATGGTGGTTTGCTGCACCCATCAACCCGTTATCTGTATTAGGTAGTTCTCCTAATGCTATCCTTCCCCTAGCTCCCCACCCCCTGACTGGACTGGTGACTTTATAAGAAGAGGAAGAGATCGGGTGCAGTGGCTCATACCTGTAATCTCAGCACTTTGGGAGGCCGAGGCGGGTGGATCACCTGAGGTCAGGAGTTCAAGACCAGCCTGGCCAACATGGTGAAACCCTGTCTCTACTAAAACTACAAAAAAATTGCTGGGTGTGGTGGCTCGTGCCTGTAATCCCAGCTACTCGGGAGGCTGAGGCAAAAGAATCACTTGAACCCAGGAGGCGGAGGCTGCAGTGAGCCAAGATCGTGCCACCGCACTCCAGCCTGGGTGAAAGAGCGAGACTCCGTCTCAAAGGGGAAAAAAAAAAAAGAAAAGGAAGAGATACCTGAGGTAGCTTCCTCAGCCCCCTATCACTGATGCTCTGTGCCACCTCAGACACTGCAGAAAGTCTTCGTGAGTAAGAAAGCCCTCACCAGATGCAGCCCCTAGATTTTGCACTTCTCAGCCTCCACAACTGTAAGAAATAAGGTCCTTTCCTTTATAAATTACTCAGTTTCAGGTATTCTGTTTTAAGTAACAGAAAATGGACTAAGATACCCAGAAGGCCTGTCTGTTCAGATTCTTCCTGGCCTCTCTGTGCCACGTTCCTTCCTCCTGGGTATGGGGCAGGACCCCTTCTGAAATGAGTCTTATGTCCTACAATCAGACAAGGTAGGTCAAAGAATTTCTTTATGATCAGCTCGAAGACAGAGAGGCAGGAGAAGATTAGAGTATATTTTCAGTTTCTATGGCCATCCTTGGAGAGAAAAAGGAGCAGGAGAAAGGAGGAAAGTAGAAAGTCAGAGAGAGAGAGAGAGAGAGAGAGAGAGATATTCTGTTTGCTGAGGTCTGCTTCTGAGGCCTAAAGTGCCCCAACATTATAACAAAAGACTCTCTTTCACTTTTATTGCTCCAAAGCTGTTCTGAAGCTACTTCATGAACCAAGGACAAAAAGCCACTCTTTAACAAAAGGTATGCTTATTGTTTTAGTCACTTAGGAAATAAGAACTATGGGAGTCATGAGCCAGGAACTGCGGACAACAATAATTATTTATATATATATATAACATACAAAATATATGTGTTCATTGATGGTTTATGTTATTGGGAAGGTTTCCAGTCAACAGCAGGCTATTAGAGTTAAGTTTTGGAGAAGCCAAAACATGGATTTAGGATGGGTGCCCCTAACCCTCATATTGTTCAAGGGTCAACTGCATATATATCATATATCATAGTATCACAGAGTCACATCTGAATATTGGAAAGGGAGGCCAGAGTATAGAACACATTAGAGCTACTTTTCCCACTGGGGCTTATATCAATTCTGGAGAGAGAAGCTGAGAAACTGAGTGATACCTCTGATAGCCTTGAGAGAAAAGCAACAGGGATTGGGATCCAGGACCCACCAAGGATGAGAAGCAAAAGAGACTGCATCCTAGAAGTTAGGGTGAACTGAAAATAGATCTTCAAGGAGAAAGCATTTCAGCTTCAAAATATCTTAATCCCTCAAACTGGAATAATGGGATCCTAGAGTATTAGTGCCTTTCATGCATCTAGTAAAAGCAAGCATAAATCTTCCCTAGAAAACGAAAACATCATCCAAAGCCTCAATTATTTCTACAAAATGCTTAGCAATAATAATGTCCATTACACACTCAAAAATAACCAGACTAGCCAAACAGGTGTGAGGTTAAGTTCTTCATTGAAGACTTCAGTATAATAAATGCAAAAGGAATGAACGAAGTTAGGAGTCCCTCCTGGCTTCTTACCCCCAGTCTCCTAGCAGCCCTTCATCAATGACAGATAAAAGCCATAGAAATACAACTTCATTGTATTTGTTCTGTATGGGATCCTAGAGGTCCCTCATGGGAACAGGCCCTGAACTCACAACAGCAGCCTTCTCATTAACTTACCATGCATTACATGGGGCTTCCTTTCCTCCGCTGTCTCACTTCTCCACTGTGCTTCCCTGGATAAGGTCCCAAATAAACTACTTCACTCAAATCATTGTCTCAGAATCTCCTTCTGGGGAACCAACCTAGATCTGAACTCACAGATAAATCTTTATAGCCCAAAAAGTGGGATAACTAGGCATTGTGTGCCTCCTGATTCAACGCAAGGGAGTAAATAGCACTACCTATGAAGTACTGTTGCTGAAAAATAAGACAAGTGGCAAGAATTCTTCTTAACAAAGTATCAGCAGAATCTAAGTAAGCATCCAGCTCTAACTACCAGGTGAGAAGCAAGTTAATCAACATCACATGGAGGGAAATGGCCAAATCCAGAATGTGGAAAATCCCACAGGATAATGACTCAGTTTCTTCAAAAGATAAATGTCTTGAAAGGGGAGTATGAAGGAGAGAAACCACTAGAGATTAGAGAGATTTAAGAGACATGTCAAGAAAATACAATGTGTGGGCCTTGTTTGGATTCTGATTGGAACAAACCAACTTTAAAAGATATTTTTTAATACAATCAGGGACATCGGAATTATTCCCCATTTTGTAAGATATAATAATAATGGCACTGTGGTTTTATGTTTTGAAAAATCCTTATCTGTCAGATGAACAGTTAGATACACACATACACATGGTGGGGTGGTATTTGCTGGAAAAATTACGCGTCTGTTTTAAAATACTCGGAGAGGGGGAAATGTTGCAGGGAGAGATGAAATGAGATTGAAAAGATGTTGATAATTATTGGTGCCGGACGATGCATACATGGTGATTTATTTTTTCTCTCCACCTTATATTTAAAGTTCTGCATAACAAAAGTTTTTAAAAGGAAAAAAAGCATTTTAATCCAGGACATTTCAGAAATATAACCTGAGGCCAATGAATGTGTTCGATGGCCAGAGACTTTTAACTGATGGTTGTCAAACTTTGATCTATATCAAATTCACCTGAGAAGCTAATAAAGACTAAAAAGGTCCAGGCTAGCTGAAGTAGGACAGAGCTTGGGCCTTGCATTTTTAACAAGCTTTCAGGTGATATTAATAACAATCAAAATTTGAGAACCATGGCTCTAAAACTCCATCTGCAAGGCCACACTCAACAGCGGAGGACAGGCAGAGCCAGATTCGTGAATCTCCAAGTAAACAGTAACTTTATTACGAAGTCCTCCAGATATCATACATGCTCTATAAGTGGGGTGAAACAGCAAAGTAAACACCCTCCATGGACTCCTCCACATTATTCCCCACCCCATGAAATATAGTACAGGGCTGCAACCAGAGGCAGAACAAAGAACAAGGAGGTCAGAACAGAAGGCCATCCTTTGAGAGAAGACATCTCCTGAATGGAGAAGAGAAAGGGGTTGAGACAGGAAGAATGGGGGCTGGTGGGGAGGGGGTGCTAGGAAATGAAAGCAAAAAGAGGAAGATATAAGGATAAGAAGAAAAAGAGAAAGGGGAGGAGAAACAATAAATGAAGAAAGAATTTTAAAAGGAAGGAATTAGAAGAAAGAAAATAGAAAAGGAGATAGAAAGTAGAATGACACTGATGCATTCAACACTTACTTGATCTCCTGCGCTGTGTCAGATGATTTGGTGAGTGCCAAGAATATGACAGTGTCCAAAACAGTCTTCCTTCAAGCATTCACTCTTATGGGAAATGGAAGGGGAGGGAAAACAAAGGAAGATAGAGGAGAGGTGGCTGGGTGCGGTGGCTCACATCTGTAATCCCAGCCCTTTGGGAGGCCAGGGCAGGCAGATCACTTGAGGTCAGAAGTTCGAAAGCAGTGTGGTCAACATGGTGAAACCCTGTCTCTACTAAAAATACAAAAATTAGCCAGGCATGGTGGCCAGCACCTGTAATCCCAGCTACTCGGGAGGCTGAGGCAGGAGAATCGCTTGAACCTGGGAGATGGAGGTTGCAGTGAGCTGAGATTGTGCCACTGCACTCCAGCCCGGGCAACAGAGCAAAACTCCGTCTCAAAAAAAAAAAAAAAAAAGGGAGAGAAAGTGAAAAAAGAAAGAAAGAGAAGGGACTAAAGGGGAGTAGGCAGTAATTAGGAACAGAGAAAAGGAATATGAGAAGACAAAAGGGTTTTGTCCTTCACTGAATCAGAGAGCATGAAACCTTAACATCCACTTGATGAAACTATCTTATTATCTATCTCTAATTATAAATCCTCAATGAAGCATAATATTGAAGTGCCTAGTTTCCATTAGTAGGAGTTATCCTGCATTTGATATCATACCTATATATTTGTATTTATATATGTATACAATTTTTCAGCCAACATTTTACCTAGAGATTGTTTAAATTTTCTTCCTGGGCTTCCTAAAGATTCCAATATTTCACTTAACCGTAATGTGACTTCTGCCACTACCACAATGTCAATGTCTTCCATTTTATAGCAGTGAATTACTTCACTTATCTGCCACAGAAGATAAATCCACTAAAAAGAGAAAATACACAGCAAAATTAATTAAAAGTATATGAAACTGTAGAAACAGTCACATTTTTCAAAACTTATACTTCCTTGAAACAACCATCTTCTAATCATATGGAAATGTTACACAGGTACCCCTCCTTATTAATGCCTTAATTATAAATAACATAAAACTCAATAATCCTTTTAAAACAATATTTAGTAATCAATCTGTTTACATAAATTCATAAAGTAGATTCATTTAAGTCTAGAGTCTGCACATCTATAGCCATTATGGCAAATTTATGATCTGTTATTTGTACATATCAGTGAATAGTATCTGTATCCTCAAAGTTCTCACTGTCCCTTTGAAGCAGCTATTATGATTACTATCAACATCCTCCTTATGAGTGGGGAAGCAGGTGTTTCAGGCTCCATATCAGGTGACTTAGATTGTCTTTCATGGCCGGGCACGGTGGTTCACGCCTGTAATCCCAGCACTTTGAGAGGCTGAGGCGGGTGGATCACGAGGTCAGGAGTTCGAGACTAGCCTGGCCTATATGGTGAAACCCTGTCTCTATTAAAAATACAAAAAATAGCCAGCGTATTGGCGCACACCTGTAATCCCAGCTACTCTGAAGCCTGAGGCAGGAGAATCGCTTGAACCCGGGAGGTGGGGATTGCAGTGGGCCAGGATCGTGCCTCTGCACTCCAGCCTGGGCAAAAGAGCGAGTCTCTGTCTCAAAAAAAAAAGAGAAAGAAAGAAATTATCTTTCATGCCTGTATCCCCAAAGCTTAGCACATAAAACCAACTATCACATTTTGGGACCTGAGATTATAAAACGGTATTTATGTACTCACATTATTACTTAACAGAGTACATGATAAAAATCACACCTATGCATACTAATGTAGCTAATCTTATGCAGCCTCCAAATTACCAAAGCTACAATATTTGTTATTATTAAATTTTTTCTCCTAAGTTTCCAGGTTATAATATTCAAATGCTCACCCTTCTCCCTCCTATAAAGTAGCTCTTTTAAATGGTCTAAATATATTATTGCAGGGGGGAGAAAATCTGACACTCTTACGTCTCTGTATTCTCTATTATTAATCTTCTTTTTGAATTGATCCAAGCTCATATGACCTCAGATACATTATATTTATTTTTTATTTTTATTTATTTTTTTTGAGACAGAGTTTCACTCTGTTGCCCAGGCTAGGGTGCAGTGGTGTGATCTCGGCTCACTGCAACCTCCACCTCCTGGGTTCAAGCAATCCTCCTGCCTCAGCCTACTGAGTAGCTGGGACTGCAGGCACACACCACCATGTCCAGCTAATTTTTGTATTTTTAGTAGAGACGGGGTTTCACCATGTTGACCAGGCTGGTCTCAAACTCCTGACCTCGGGTGATCCACCTGCCTCAGCCTCCCAAAGGTCTGGGATTACAGGTGTCAGCCCCTGTGCCTGGCCCATACTATATTTATTCTTCACTTAAAAGCTTGAAGCCAGGCGCAGGGGCTCACATTTGTAATCCCAGCACTTTGAGAGACCAAAGCAGGTAGATCACGAGGTCAGGAGTTCAAGACCAGCCTGGCCAAGATGGTGAAACCCCATCTCTACTAAAAATACAAAAATTAGCCGGCCGTGGTGGTGGATGCCCGTAATCGCAGCTACTCCAGAAGCTGAGGCAGGAGAATCGCTTGAACCCGGCAGGCAGAGGTTGCAGTTAGCCAATGCACTCCAGCCTGAGTGACAGAGCAAGACTCCATCTCAAAAAAAAAAAAAAAAAAAAAAAAAAAACCTGAAAAGGCCGGGCGTGGTGGCTCATGCCTATAATAATCCAAACACTTTGGGAGGCTGAGATGAGCAGATTGCTTGAACCTGGGAGTTTGTGACCAGCCTGGGCAACGTGGTAAAACCCCATCTCTACAAAAAATAAAACAAAATTGCTGGGCATGGTAGTGTATGCCTGTAGTCCCAGCTACTAGGGAGGCTGAGCTGTGGAGGATCACTTGAACCCAGGAGGCAGAGGTTGCAGTGAGCCAAGATCATGGTACCATACTACTGCAGCCTCCAGGACAGAGCAAGACTTTGCCAAAAAAAAAAAAAAAAAAGGCCTGAAACACCTCTTTGCTCCTCACAACAAACAAAATTAGAACAAGAGTGCAGGGAACACACATTAAAAGAAAGGGTCATTCAGCGCTAGAAAGAATATCTTCTTTATATATGTATATATGCAAATGAAAGTCATTAACCAGGTGAAAAATAGGAAAAATTTAGATTTGAAATGTGTATGGCAACTTGAATAAGCAATAGCAAAAAAAACACGTGAAAGGGAATGCGAAAGGAATACTTTGTTAGTACTGATTTTCTGGGTGAATTTTGCATAGTCATTTCTGGATATATTGAGCCGCTGAATTCCTAATTTGCATTTCTGCCATAGGAACATTATCGTGTCCACAACAATTTCTTTATCAGGTTGAGCATCCTAAAAACAAAAGTGAGAAGGTAAATGAGTAGGAATAATAAAATACATGTATATAACATTTACTGTGTGCTGAGAAACACTCTAAGAGCTTTACAAATACTAACATGTTGAATCTTCATAATGACCCTATGAGAGGAGTCCTAGTATGATCCTCCCCATTTTACAGAGGAGCAAACTGAAACACAAGGAGATTAAGTGATTTTCCCCAACATGAAATGACTAAAGAGTGGCAGATGGGAGGGATTCAAACCTAAGTAGTCTAGCTCCAGAGTCCTCACTCCTTTTTTTTTGAAACAGGGCCTGACTCTGTCACTCAGGCTGGAGTGCAGTGGCAAGATCTCGGCTCGCAATCTCACCTCCACATCCCAGCACGTTCAAGCGATTCTCGTGCCTCAGCTTCCCAAGTAGCTAGGAATACAGGTGCACACCACCACACCCAGCTCATTTTTGTATTTTTAGTAGATATGGAGTTTCACCATGTTGGCCAGGCTGGTCTCGAACCCCTGGCCTCAAGTGATCCACCTGCCGTGCCATCCCAAAGTGCTGGGATTACAGTGTGAGCCACCGTGACCCACCTAGATCCATCACTCTTAATGAATGCTCTATGCTCTTCTGCCTCTCTAAAAAGAAAATTCCCAAACATTTTTAGGCAAGTTTGCAAACCAATTACTCCCACCTGACTGTGAAATTTACATATACTTTTCTCTATTTAAAATTCTTGCATTAAAATAATAAGGAATTGGACAGGCGCAGTGGCTCAGACCTATAATCCCAGCACTTTGGGAGGCTAAGGCGGGTGGATCACCTGAGGTCAGGAGTTCAAGACCAGCCTGGCAAACATGGCGAAACCCTATCTCTACTAAAAATATAAAAAGTAGCTGGGCATGGTGTCGTGTGCCTGTAGTCCCAGCTACTTGGGAGGCTAAGCCACAAGAATCGCTTGAACCCGGGAGGCAGAGGTTGTGGTGAGCCAAAATTGCACCACTGTACTCCAGCTTGGCGACAGAGCAAGACTCTGTCTCAAAAATAATAATAATAAGGAATTGGAGCAGGGGGAGATGAACTAGTAACTAGAGAAGCAATGGGGAGTTGGGAAAGTGTAGAGACAAGAAGGAAAGGCAAAAGCTGAACAGAACCTCACACTGGGTGTCAACTGATGAGCCATAATGAGTATGTTTTCTCTCATCCAAGTTACTTGCCTTTGCAAAAGAAAATTATTATTCATTATAGCTAAACTAGAAAAATAATGAGTTTATGATTAAAATATACCAAACCTGGAGCTCTCTGAGGCTGCTCTAAGACCTAATTTGCATATGTAGCACCTTCCTGCAATGTTTGGGAATACAACAGATATCAATAAATGTTTATTGAATTGAATTGAATTGAATTGAACTAAGACATATACCATTTTAGCAAAACAGATAAATGAGGGTCAGGCACAGTGGCTCACACACCTGTAATCCCAGCACGTTGGGAGGCTGAGGTGGGCGGATCATCTGAGGTCAGGATTTCAAGACCAGCCTGTCCAACATGGGGAAACCCGTCTCTACTAAAAATACAAAAACTAGCCGAACATGGTGGCACACGCCTGTAATCCCAGCTACTCGGAAGGCTGAGGCAAGACAATCACTTGAAACTGGGAGGCAGAGGTTGGAGTGAGCTGAGATCGCACCACTGCACTCCAGCATGGGTGACAGAGTGAGACTCTGTCTCAAAAAAAAAAAAAAAAAAGAAAAAGAAAAAGACAAAGAAAAACAGATAAAGGAAAGTTCCCTACCTTTTTAAGCCTTGATCGCTATTTTTTGGTTAGCTCTCCCACTGTAATAATTTATTTACTGCCAAACACCTTTCTTTCAAAAATTAAATACCTGTCACAGGTTATAACTTATTCTGACAAACCCAGAAGAAATGAAAAATATTATAAAGCAGAACTTCTCAAGTGTGCTTCACTTACCTGGGCAAAAGTTAATACAGTGCTCTATAACTGTGGTTTACATACTTTTTAAAAATGACAATATAACCAAATTTTCAAATGAAATTTCATCAGAATCCCAGTGTTATATACAAAAGTAACAAAAACAGATTAGGAAGCTACTACTTAAAGCTGGGCTTCTCCATTATCCTCAGCAAACTAACACAGGAACAGAAAACCAAACACCACATTCTCACTTATAAGTAGGAGGTGCAGCAAACCACCACGGCACATGTTTACTTATGTAACAAACCTGCATGTCCTGCACATGTACTCCAGAACTTAAAATAAAAATTAAAAACAAATAAATTAATTTAAAAAACAAAACAAAGTTAGGTTTCTGAGGATCCCTGAAATTTGTTTAATAACCATTGCTATATTATAATAGTTTTACCTGAACACTGGTACCCTCTTATAGGTCATTTTAAAATACTGGCCATTGTGTGCAAAGTGACTTCCAATAATAACAAGGCTTTGTACTCATGGACTGAAAGCAGTATTTCATTAAACATATTAACTCTTCCTAAAAACCACTGCCTCATTTCCTTCATTATTAGAAACATAGCCTGAGAATTTCCCAAAAAGGAAGACACTCAAAATGACAACAATAATAAAAAGAAACTTAAAACTACAAGTCAGAATCTAACTTAATCCTATATTCTAATGATTAAACAAAATAAAATTTTAGCAAGGCATAATTCCTGTGATATTTTAAATTCGGCCTTAAGTTAGGCACAAAAACCTCCTTCCACACTAATAAAAATTATTTAAAATAGCTATTTCACCTGGGGAGCAGTGCAGACACAGACATACAAGGTTGCTGCCAAATGGAAAATATCCTCTGAATATCCACAAGTCTTCAAACAAGTATCTAAGTTCATAAAGTAGAGGAAAATGAAACAAAAAAATCACTTACAAAATTTCAAATAGAAAAGGCACAGAAACACAAATATGCTAAAAAAAATGACACAAATGATAGGCGGGCAAATATCATGTCAATAAGACAAATTAAATACTTCTATATGAAAACTAATCTTGGCTGGGGGCAATGGCTTATGCCTGTCATCCCAGCACTTTGGGAGGCTGAGGCAGACGGATCACTTGAGGTCAGGAGTTTGAGACCAGCCTGGCTAACATGGTGAAACCCTGTCTCTACTAAAAACATAAAAATTAGCTGGGCATGGTGGCAAGTCACTGTAATCCTAGCTACTCGGGAGGCTGAGGCAGGAGAACCCAGGAAGCAGAAGTTACACTGAGCCAAGATCATGCCACTGCACTTCAGCCTGGGCAACAGAGTGAGACTGTGACTCAAAATAAATAAATAAATAAATAAACACACACACACACACACACACACACACACACACACACAGAGAGAGAGAGAGAGAGAAAAGAAAACTAATCTTAGTGGCTCTAATCCAATTAAAATAGACCATTATCATAAATCCAACATTCCAACATTTGTATGCTATGTCCAAAAAGAAACTGAAGAGGCTTATAATATTAAAGTGCACATAAAATATGGTAGTTGAAAGAAAAATAATAAAAATATTGATTCAGAAATCACTAGAAGACATATATCATTACTTGGTACAAATTACTTACTGCAACTGATAAGCCATGCAATGTCTTAAGAACATGGCAAAACATTAAAAACCTGGAATTAAATAGTTCTCTTTGGTGTAAAAAGCAGACACGGCAGGTTTTCAATTATACACACAATAACTTTTAGGATTTGAAAAGTCCTAGAATGGCAAACACTGCAAGCTGGAAAGAGACAGGAGATTACCAAACCTTCCCTTCCTAACATGAACTGATGACTTTGTCCTCTGATTCACTGCCTTGCGGGCCTCCCTCTTATCCAACTAAGCCGGCAGGTAAATAGAACCTCATTCCCCTACTCAAAACTGTCACTCAGAATATAATCTAGCATCCTTACAAAGCCCAGGAACTACATCATCTAGCGCCTAGCTACTTCTCTAACTTTGTCACCTACCACACTCGGTCACACATACCCCCATGCCATTCCTGCAATCACCAAACACACTCTTGTCTCAGGGCCTTTGTACCTCTTGCTCCCTCCGCCTTCAACATTCTTTCTCTCACCATATCTATAAAAGAGCATATTTCGTCAAACTAAATTTTTTGAACAAACAAATAAATACTTACCATGAACAGCAATTTTTTTTAAATAAATTTGAGCTGACTGTCCTTCTTTATAGTTTTCCAAAGGAAAGATCAAACCTTTGTTTCTCTTCACGTTGATTAGTGGTTCCATTGCAATCAGAAGAGTTAAATCCTTCTCTGCTTTCTTTGACTCTGGATCATCCTGCCTCTTGGGGAAGTATATCCCACACGTTAATTAGTAATTGGATGTCATTTTAACAAAAAAAAAACCAGGAGGATAATTTTGCATATATTACCTGGAGAAAATAAATAAGATGTACAGCAGAAGATTCAAATAAACTCCACTCCTCATAGGTAAAAGCTAATTTTATAAATTTCACAGCAGCATCCACAGAAATAACATCTTTTCTTCCTATCATAAGTTCCAGAAGAGATGTTTTTGGAAAATCAAGCATTCCATCTGCACCAATATTTGACACTAGGAAAGGAAGAAGAGAGTTTTGAATATCACTCATGCAAATAAATATTTATTAAATATTCACTATAGACGCTTTCAGGCACCAGGAAAACACAATCCCTGCTTTCATAAGATTTACGTTCTAGTGGGGGAAACAAGAAATCTTAGTGGGCAAATACAGGGTGGTGCTTTAGGGACAAATAGGAAGGGCATCCAACACAGATGTGGGGAAGGAGGGCAGTTAGGGAAGGATACTCAGGGGAAAGAGAATGGAATCTCAAACACAGAATGAGCAAGAGTTCCTAGATACAGGTTGGAAACTTGGGAAAGAGATCTAAAACGGGGATAGAGCTTTTAGAGTCATCATTATACATCTGCAGTAAATAGTAGATTCAGCCATGGATCATGTTGCCTTGCACAGAATAATAAGAAACACCAACATTTAAGAGAAGAGCAGAGGGAATAAACGCTGCAAAGGTGAGTGTTTAGAAAGAAAGGAGTACTCAACAGTAACGCATAGATACAGAAAGTAAAGAAGAAAAGGACTAGCCAGGCTTATTGGTGTGCACCTATAGTCTCTGTTACTCAGAAGGCTGAAGCAGGATGATAACTTGAGCTCAGAAGTTTGAGCCCAGCCTGAGAAATATAGCAAGACCCTGACTCTCAAAAAAAAAAGAAAGAAAGAAAAGAAAAGTAACTGAAAGTAACTGAAAGTGACCCCTGGATTGAGCAATAAGGTTGTCCATGACATTCTTAGTAGAGTGCTAGAGTCTGCCCACTGTATAAGTAGAAAGAAAATACTTAGGAACAATGAAAACAGACAATACCGTCAATAAATCTGGCTGTACCAAGAAGACCTATAGGGAGGAAGCTGAAAGGAAACACGGAGGCCCAGTCACAGTGGCTTATGTTTGTAATCCCAGCACTTTGGGAGGCCAAGGCAGGTGGATCCCTTGAGCCCAGGAGTTCGAGACCAGCCTGGGCAACATGGAGTAACCCCAACTCTACAAAAAATACAAAAATTAGCCAGGTATGGTGGCACATGCCTGTATTCACAGCTACTCAGGAGGCTGAGGTAGGAGGATCACTAGAGCCCAGGAGGTCCAGGTTACAGTGAAGAATGATCGCACCATTGCACTCCAGCCTGGGTGACAGAGTGAGATCCTGTCTCAAAAAAAAAGGGCACGGTATAATGGGACCACTTGGACACTTGGAGGGATTAGGCTTAAAGACACAAAGAGAAACATCCCCTCTCCTCCATTTAAATGAGAGATAGTGGGAAAGGATCAATATGCATGAGGGTAAATTTGGGGGTTTGGGTGAAGAAAGTCAAGGAAATTCTTATCTAAAACTTGTATTTTTCTTAGGAAGAGAAGAGCCCAAACTATGGCACCAGAAGTTCCCTGCATTCAGATGGGCATTCGCATACACATGTGCACCCACATGTGCCCACACCCACACACTAAACTCACCTAAAGGCATAGGAGCTAACGCTAGGCTTTTCTCCCTCCTCTCAGGTGGACACTAAGGCCAAGTCAGCTAATTGTTCCAAGAAGGAAAGCTCATGGGAAAAGAAAATTAAAAGCAAAAACATCTTGAAAGAAAAACCACAAATGAAGCATCCTTTACCACAAGAAGCAAGAAAATGGAAAAGCACAAACAAGAATTTAAGTGAAAGTGTTCTCTCAGAAAAATAAAAGAGGATATTAGAAACATGAGGCAAGAACAACTGCTGTGAAAAAAGAACCAAGTGGATTCAAGGTATAAAGTACATCATCATTGATGGCCGGGTGCGATGGCTTATGCCTGTAATCCCAGCACCTTGGGAGGCCAAGGCAGGCAGATCACCTGGGGTCAGGAGTTTGAGACCAGCCTGGCCAACATGGTGGAACCCCATCTCTACTAAAAATACAAAAAATTGGCCCGGCGTGGTGGTGCACACCTGTAGTCCCAACTATTCGGGAGGCTGAGGCAGGAGAATCGTTTGAACCCGGGAGGCAGAGGCTGCAGTGAGCTGAGATCGTGCCACTGCACTCCAGCCCAGGCAACAGAGCAAGACTCTGTCTCAAACAAACAAACAAACAACAAAAATAACAAAAAAGTATATCATTGTTGAAACAAATAATTAAATAGGTAAACAGAAGAGTAGAACAGAGAGAATCAAAGATCAAATTCGTGACCTGAAAAATCAGATAGAGGAAGCTTCCCAGAATGCAACAGAATAAAGACATGAAAAGAATAAAATAAATAAGACATGGAGGATGAACATCTATCCTGTTAACATCTGTCTAATGGCATCTTCAATGCCTTGAAGGATTTTTTTTAAATAATGAATATAAGGAAAGAAATTTAAAAGTAACATGAAAAAATGAAAGAAAGATATGACCTCAAAGTATCTGCTGCATTACTAAACCCACCCCTAGATCCAGTAGAATAAAATGTAAGAATGTCATAAGAAAGAGAAAATTGTAAAAGATACATCTATAAAACAACAAGATTTAAACTGACATTACACTTCTCAACAGAAACACTATATATACAAGATTATAAAAAAGAGCATCAAAATCTTAAAGAAACTTGTAAGTAAACTATTATATCCAGCCAAACTACTTCAAAATTCTTAGAGTTTGTATTTCAGCAAAAAGAAATGAATTTAGAAAGAAGCAATGAAAAATGGGAAGTAATGATGAGGAGAAAAAAATCTTAATAAAGGTATTTTCTGTCTTAAAAAGCAATGACCAGGACTTGTATTCAGAACATAAAAAGAGCTCTCAAAACTCAAGAGAAATAATTAACAATCCAATTAGAAAGTGAACAAAAGACACTAGAGAAAAAGAGCGTATACAGATGGGAAATAAACACATGAAAAACTGTTTAACATCTTTAGCCATTAGGGAAATGCAAATTAAAGTCACAGTGGAATATTACTACACACCTATCAGAATGACTAAAATAAAAAAGTAATGATACACCAAATTCTGTCAAGGATGTCCAGAAACTGGATCATTCACACATTGCTGGTGGAAATATAGTAGAGTCACCCTGGAGAATAGTATGACAGTTTCTCACAAAACTAAATATGAACTTATCATATATCCAATCCAGCAATTGCACTGTTGAGCATTTTATTCCAGAGAAATGAAAACTTACCTTCACACAAAAACTTGTACTCAACTGTTCATAGCAGCTTTATTTCTAGTAGCCAAAAACTGGAAATAATTCAAATGTCCTTCAAAGGGTAAGTGGTTAAACAAACTGTGGTGTATCCATACCATAAAATAATACTCAGCAGTAACAAGTGAAAAAAAATTTTTTTTGAGACAGAGTCTTGTTCTGTCCCCAGGCTGGAGTGCAGTGGTGGTGGTGTGATCTCCATTCACTGCAACCTCTGACTCCTGGATTCAAATGATTCTTTTGCCTCAGCCTCCCAAGTAGCTGGGACTACAGGCACATGGCATGACGCCTGGCTAATTCTTGTATTTTTAGTAGAGACAGAGTTTCGCCATGCTAGCCAGGCTGGTCTTGAACTCCTGGGCTCAAGGGATCAGCTCGTCTTGGCCTCCCAAAGGGCTGGGGTTACAGGCATGAGCCATGGTACCCCGCCAAGTGAACTATTAATACACACAACCTGGATACATCTCAAGAGAATTATGCTGAGTGAAAAAACAGACAACACACATACGGCCACCTAATTTATGACTAAGGGATACTGCAGCCAACTAAAGGAAGTTATCTTCAATAAATGGTGCTGTGTCAACTGAATATACATATAGAAGTATATAAATCTTGATTTCTACTTCGTATAAACAAAAAAGATCTAATTTCTAATTATAGACCTCATAAACTTAAGGAAGAAACAATAAAACTTATGGAAGAAAACATACAAGAATATATTTACGACATTGGGGTAGCTGAAACTTCTTAACCACAACACACAAAGGATCAACTATATAGGATATATTGATAAATTGGACTATATTAAAATTAAGAATTTCTGTTCCCCAATGGATATCATTAAGAGAATGAAAAGGCAAGCCATCAAGTAAGAAATGATATTTGCAATACATGTATTCAATAAAGGAATTATATCCAGAATATATAAAGAATTCCTATGAATCGACAGAAAAAAGGACAAAAGGTTAAAATAGGCACCTCACAAAATAGGATATCCAATAGTGAAAAAAGTATATGAAAAAGTGTTTAACTTTATTAGTCATCAGAGAAATTTAAGTTTATACTGCAACACCACTGAATTCACACCAAAATGGACAAAATGAGAAAGACAGATAATACTAAGTGTCAGAGAAAATTTGGAGTAATGGAACCCTGATAAAATGTTGATGGGTGTGCAAACTAAAAAAAACCACTTTGTAAAACAGTATCCAATGAAGCAACATAGGAATATCCCATGCTCTTGCAATTCCACACCAACAGAAATGCATAGCAGATGTTTAAACATATTTCTCTGAGTAATTCATAAAATAAAAAGACAAAAACTATCAGTAGGGATAGAGAAGATCTAACCACATGATTTACTAGCTTAACTTAATCAACATATATATAAAGCAATGCATCCAACAACAACAAAAAATACATAGTCTTTCAAGTACACACAGACTATTTACCAAAGCTGGTCATTTGCTAGGCCATAAAGCCTATCTTAACAAATGTTCACAGTTCCAAATAATACATAATGTGCTCTCTGACCATAGTATAATTAACATAGAAATCAGTAACCAAAAGATAACTAGAAAATCTCCCATATTTTGGTTCAGAACCCATATATCAAAGAATAAATCACACTGTGTATTAGAAAATATTCTTACTCCAATAGTAATAAAGATATGATATATCAAAACTTCAGATACATAGCTAAAGCTGAATTTAGAACAAATGTCTTAATATGCATTTAATGTAAATAATAACAAATCCTAAAAATCAATGATCTAAGCTTCCAAGTCAATAAGTTTTTTAAATCAGTAAAGCAAACCCAAGAAAGTATAATAAAGGAAGTAATGAAGAGCAAAAATCAATAATATGGAAAATGGACATACAATAGGGAAGATCAACAAGGTCAAATATTGTTTCTTTGCAAAGACTAATGAAATTGGTGGACCCCTGGTGAAATTGATGAAATAAGAGAGAAAGCAAACTGACCAATACTGAAAAGAAAATCTGAAAAATTTTATATCTATGGAGGAAATTGAATTCATCGTTTAAAATATTCCCATACAAAAAATTCCAGGTACAGATGGCTGCACCAGAAAATTCAACTAAACATGTAGGAAGAAATAACACCAATATGACACAAACATTTACAGATAATGGAGAAAGAGGGCATACTTCTCAACTCATTTTATGAGGCTAATATGACCTTGTGAGCGAAACCTAAAAATAACATTACAAGAAAGAAAAGTCTCTCCCATCAACAGAGAAGCAGAAATAAGCAATCCATAAAATTAACCACATTAATAGAAATAAATGAGAAAGCCATTTGATCGACTCAGTAAATCTCAATAAATTCAGAGAAAGCTTTTGCTAAAATTAAACTATTCAAGATTAAAAACAACAACAAAAAAAACACTTAGCAAACCAGGAATACAAGAAACATCTGTGATCTGCAAAAGGGTATCTATAAAAATTATTCTGTAGATATCTCAAATAATGGCAAAATGTTGAAAGCTTTCCAACTGAGGAAAAAAAATGAGACAAAGGAGTCTGCTATCACCACTTCTTCCCATGTGTTATTGGAGATCCCAGCCAGAGCAACCATCAAGAAATGCAACAAAAGAGAAATTAAAAGATTAACGATTGGACAGAAATAAGTCATTCATAGATGACTGTATATACAAAACAAGTCCCCCCAAAAATCTACTAATACATTATTTGAAATATCAATTGACCTTAGCAAGGTTGCTGAATTCAAGATCAATATAAATTATATCAGCTTGGCACAGTGGCTCACACCTGTAATTCCAGCACTTTAGGAGGCTGAGATGTGTGGACTGCTTGTCCCAGGAGGTCGAGACCAGACTGGGAAACACGGTGAGACCCCGTCTCTACAAAAAATACAAAAATTAGCCAGGTGTGGTGGCATGCACCTGTAGTCCCAGCTACTTGGGAGGCTAAGAAGGGAGGATCACTTGAGCCCAGGAAGTTGATGCTGCAATGTGAGCCATGATCACGCCACTGCACTCCAGTCTGGGTGACAAAGAGAGACGTTATCTCAAAAACAAACAACCAACCAAACCAAAAAAAAAACAATATAAATGTTATCAGTTTCCTATGTATGGATTACCATGCTAAAATTTTTGTTACTCATGTGTATCATTCTATCATAAAACAATATCTTAACATCTTATTTACTTATCAAAAGTTCTTTTCCTGCCATAAACAATTCTGAGACAACATCATGAATCTCCACTTCATCTGTAACAATGGGTCCAGTTTGCAGTATTCGCCTATTTGAATCAGAAAGAGCTTCCAAGACAGCCAGAAACTGGGATGCAGTGCTATCAAACATCTCATCCAGTAGCCGCTCTGTGACAGTTCGTGGCCATGATAACTGAAATTGAGAAAAAAAAAAAGTTCAGTCCATTTGTTAAAGCTATTATATTGTGGGCGCAGTGGCTCATGCCTATAATCCCAACACTTTGGGAGGCCAAGGCAGGAGGATTGCTTGACCCAAGGAGTTCAAGACCACCTGGGCAACACAGTGAGACCCCCATTTCAACAAAAAAATTTCAGAATTGGCCAGGCATGTTGGAATGTGCTTGTAGTCCCAGCTACTTGGGAGGCTGAGGTGGGAGGATCACCTGAGCCCAGGGAGGTAGAGGCTGCAGCAAGCTAAGGTCATGCCACTGCACTCCAGCCTGGGTGACAGAGTGAGACCCTGTCTCAGGCAAAAAAAAAAAAAAAAAAAAAAAGCCTGTTATAAGGCAAAGAAAAGTAAGGCATGCTTACAATGCTAAAACAGAGAGCAGTTGGTCTAACAATTAGATACCTGCTTTTATGGTTTTTCATTTTTTGAGATGTCACTCCAGATTTCATTAGAGATATCATGCTGCCATTACATCAAAGACTTTGTTGTTTCTTCATATGCTTGTGTTTCCAAGGCAGCATTAAAAGGTTGTTTATTATGGTTTGCTTATTAAGCAAGCATATATCTCCATATGCTTTATAGTATCTTCATTATAGCCTTCGGAACTGATATTCAAACTTTGGTTACCTAAGAATCACTCGGGTGCTTTGTAGATTCAAGACCAAATTTCCAGAGATTTTGTGTGTCTGGACACTTTTAATAAGTGTTTAGGACACTTTTAATAAGCACCACAGGATATTCTCATGCAGAAGGTCTTCAAGCCAAAATTTGAAACAGTATTTAGTAGTATAAATAACAAGGTTTGTGGTAATTAACTCTAAGAAACAATTGATCAGCTTTATGCTAACAGGCTAGTGACTGTTTAGAACCTGCTGTGGGTTCCCAGTCATTCTGCTTTGTACTGGCCCAAAATGACTGCACTTCCTGCACATGCTTCCTGCCACACTTCATTCTTCTCTCCATCAAATGACCTGTTCTCTGCATTTAGTTTGCCAGTAAATAAGAACCGTAGTTTTAGTAGGCTTTTCTAGAATCCTTATCCAGCTGGAAGATTTCCTCATAATTCCCTTGCTTTTATTTCTCTTCTTAGGGCAAAGTCAGAAAGACAGAAAAACAAAAGCAGGGATAAAGTTGCCTTGAACTACTTTCCCGCAAGCACTAGCTTCCCTACTCATAAGCTTGTGTACCTTTTCAATCCATAGATGAACTGACATGTTAAAAATTTCAACAAGGGGCTGGGTGCGGTGGCTCACGCCTGTAATCCCAGCACTTTGGGAGGCCGGGTGGATCACAAGGTCAGGAGTTCGAGACCAGCCTGGCCAATATGGTGAAACCTCATCTCTACTAAAAATACACAAATTAGCCAGGCATGGTGGCGCACGCCTGTAGTCCCAGTTACTTGGGAGGCTGAGGCAGAATAATCGCTTGAACCCAGGAGGCAGAGGTTGCAGTGAGCCAAGATCATGCCATTGCACTACAGCCTAGGTGACAGAGTGAGACTCCATCTCAAAAAAACTTCAACAAAACTTGAACTTCATGCCCTACCTTCTCTTTTCTTACAGAGGTAAGAGTTTTTCCTAAGATTTTTATTTAGGTTAAAACAGAGCTTTTAAAAATACATATTGAAACAGCATAATTAACTTTATAATAATTAGAAGTATTCAAAATGAAATGGTAAAACCCAAATGAATAAAAGAATGAAATTATTTATAAAAACATCATAGAAAAACTAGCAAAAAGAATGGAATATTTATCAGAGCTGTAAATGAAATATTAACTAAAAGATTTTGAAATATAAATATTTAAAAGATCTATAAAAAAGAATTAAAGCTGAAGCAATAAGGAAAACAATGGATTGTCAAGTATGAAAAGCAAAATAATAATATCTATAAAAATAATGAGCTCATTCAAGTATATTTTAAAAATTAAAATCCCTAGTAAATAAATGGTCAAAGACTGTGAAAAATAATTCACACAATGAAAGAAAAGTTGGCTCAAAGAAATAAAGTTAAAATGGCAAGCCATCTTATGAAAACTGAATTAACAAAAAAAAATTTAAACAAATAATAATATCAAAATAATAACAGCTTGTGATAGAATTCGTACTTGCAAGTTGTCACCCTGAAAATAGGAATACTCATTTTGGAAGTCAATTTGGCAATGTATATCAAGAGAAATAAAGTGTTTATGTCCTTCAATTCCATAATCCTACACCTGGAATTTTATCCACAGAAAATAAAAGAAAGAAAAAAATAAGCATGTCTGAAGATGTGGATGATGTCAATACTTATAATAGCAAAAAAAGATTTGAAAGAACTAAAGTAATAATGATAAAATATTAGACAAATTATGACACATATACTGCATAGGATATATTATCTTATTTAAAATGTCAGGATGAATGAAAATCTGAATGGCACAACTGTACAGTCTGGTTCCATCTTTAAATACTACAGTCTCCATGACATCTACTCTAGGAGATGTATTATGTTAATTTCCCAACATCAAGTGCCTATTCCTAGTCAAGCTCTGTTTATCACTGACCCTCAGCAAATTTTGCCTACTCTGGCTTCTAAGCTATGACCATGCTCTGATCCTTCACTTGGAATGTTTTTCTCTATTCTCCCTGTCTAGCCAAATTCTGCCCATTATCCCAAGGCCCTTCAAAAAGCCAGGGCTGCAATTTAGTATTTCTATATTCCACTATAGTTGAAACCACAGTAGATACTCAATACATGGTTGTTGAATTAATAAAAAATAAATAAACAATGATAGCTAATATTTACTGAGGACCTACTTCCTACCTGCCAGCAATATTCTAAGGGCTTTACATGTAACTCATTTCATCCTCACCATTATCATTATTTATTTCTTAATATTTATCACAAGCTATAATTATTTATTTATTTATGATATAATTCTCCACTAGAATGTAATCCTCATCTATTTTGTTCACATAGCAGGTACTTAAAAAATATTTATTGAATAAATCACTAACTAATCAATCATTAGGAGTCTGAATTAGTAGTCCTTTAAAAGAATCTTTTGAGAGTCAAAATGATTTACTGTAAGTTAACAACTTACATACAAACCCAGAAATGTTTTAGAAAATATGTTCAATGCATATTGAATTTATTTAGTAGAAACATAATAAAATTATTTCATACACAGAAAACAGGACATTCTGCAAAATATGCCAAGGTAACATAGGATGACGTTATAAAAAGGATGTGTTGACTAGCCTCTGAAACAACTACTCACTAAACAATTACAATTTTTTCTTAAAAAAAAAAAATCACCAGAACTTTTCATTCAACAATTATCTTAAGGGAAATCAGATACAAATTAGTTTTTAATGTAATTTTATCTGGAATTTTAAACATTTTTCTTTGAAAATGTATTTAGTTTTGCTACCAGGATAACTGTTAAGTCCTAATCATATTCTAAGTAACAACAGTCTTGCAACTTTGGATATTTAAATTTGGTTGCTCAGAGAAAAAAATGCCAGGGAGAAAAAAAAAATTGTTCCCTGTCCTTTTACAAAGACTATAGCATCACTACTTAATACCAGATGCAGGCAGCTTAAAAGCTTATCCAAGGAATTGCCTATAATTTAATTAATATACTTGCCAATTAATATACTGTTGGTTAGTAAGGGATATAGCTCAAAAGGGATGTATAAAATGTACCTGTGGGCTCAGTAGTCAATATTGTCACTAAGTAGCAATGGAAAGGTACCATGTCCAAAAACTTATTTGTATTTAAATATAGTAATTCATTTAAAAGAAAGAAAAAGGATTACTCCTAAATGTGTTAAGAAGAAATGAGGAAAGAGAGTAGCAGTGATTGGAGTAGAGGCCAAGCACTGGACTTAAGAGATGCTGGTTCTGGTTCTGCCAGCGGCTGCCTTTGTGACCTTGAGCCAGTCATTTAAATATTGCAGGCTTTATTTTCCCAACTGTAATATAAAAGGACTGAACCAGATGGTTTCCCAAATCCTTTCCAGGTTCTGAGATTTGATACACCTCTTCTGTAAGAAACTGCTCACCTCCTTCCCCCCAGATTCATTTTCAATCTCTACATGGAAGCTCACAGAAGAGGGTGTATATCCATCTAGAACAGTCAGGGAGAGCTTCAAAACGATATAGAACTGGGCCCTGGGGGATATTAAGAGTCAGGAAGGCAAAGGGAAGAAGAAGAAGAAAAAGACAAGGGGAAGAAAAAGGGCCGAGGGCCCCACAGGTGTAACTTTGCCTACTCCCTGCCCTGTGATCATCTTTACTACTGTTTGCCAAATAGGCTTGTGGTTGGGAGGGGCTGTGTGACTGGTTATGACATGTGAGAAGAACAGACTCATGTCACTTCCATGTTGAGCATCAATGCCCATGAAAGGTCCCCCAGAACTCTCTTTAATCCCCTCTGGCCAAATGACCAGCAATGTTTGAAATGAAGGCTGCTCTTCAGCCTGGCCCTGAGCAGCTTTTGTAAGGCAGAGCCCCTGATAACTAAAATAACATATGACTCCAGTAGGCAATAAATTGTTGTTTTAAGCCACCTGAGGTACGGGTGTTGTTTGTTGCTACTGGATAACCTAGCTCCTGAACATTCCCAAGGGTGAAAGCTAAGGCTGATGAGAAAAGGTGCCTCCATCTTCTCCACAGCCTCAAAGCCTGCTCGCCTGCTCAGCTAACCCTAAGTGGTCAAAGACAAAGGCAAGCGCAGAACCACTCAGAGGCCTATTCATTTGCAAGAGCCAGTTCATTGAAATCTTTCACAGGCTCCTCTTCAGCCTCTTGCTCTTTAAGGCTGCAAAACTGGGATTGTGCTAAGACACAAAAGCTTTGAGAAAGAGATGAAGCGAGGCTCCGTGCAAACTAGAAAAACATTCTTCTCTCTATTTACCCATTAGGGCAGAGAACTGGGGGCAGAATTTAATAATGAGTGACTAGGCTTGAAAGACATAGGAGCATAATACAAATATACTGCAAAAAGAGTCTTAAAGAGAGAAGACATGTTTAGACTTACAGTTTGTACTTCCCTTAGGTTAATTCTTATCTTAGGTCTAAAGAGAGCTTTGTTTTTTCTTCTAGATTCAAAGACTCCTCTTTTGAAGATCATCACTGCCATCTGCCTCAAAAAGCAGAATTATACATGAAATAACAATGAGATGCACTTCCCAACTACTAAGTATTTAATCAGCTGTAGAGTGTGGTAAATTTCTTTTATTTCATGAAATTTTTATACCTTCATTGTGGCCTCTCGAAAATATCTTCGCGATTCTTCCTGGGATTTTGAGGAACTCATTAATTCCAGTTGCCTTAACTCATCAATTTTAGCCAAAGCACGCCGAGCAAATGCCTACATGTGATTAAAATAAATTTAATTCATAAATCAGAATATAGTGATTAAAATGTATAAAGACAATGTTTTGTTCTCCCAGGCATTTGATTTAATCTGTGAATTAAGCTCTAGGTTAATGCTGACTCCTTTTATCCAGTCTACCATTTTCTTTAAGAACCACTAAACTCTCTAATAAACTGTGAATAAGGTGACTTTAGGAATTATGAAATTTTAAAAAGGAAAGCTGAAATATCACTTAAACAGTAGCTCCATACAGATTATCGCTTCTCAGCATTTGGCATCGCACGTCCTCATGTGCGCACGCGCGCGCACACACACACACACACACACACACACACACACACACGTCCTCAGTTGCTCTTCTCAAATCCTAACCTTCCTATCATGACATGCTGTATTATCTACCTAACTGTTCACATTGACCACCAAATTGTGACTTCCTGAAAGGATCTTACTCATTTTTGTGTCTCCAATACGCAGCACACTGTATTTAATAAATATCTGAAGGAAGGAAGAAGGGAGGCTTTCTTATTTAATCATATCACCATTATTATAATCCTCTAGAGATAACAAATGAGTTCAAAGGAGTTATTAAGAACTCAATAACAAGAGTTCATGTCCCTTATTTCACCAACTCTTTGAAATATTTCATTCATCATTTATAATTTTTAATGAAGATGCTTCTAGATCAACCAAAATATTAACATATATGAAGGGTTACATTTTCCAATAAAGAAAAATCCCAATAGGGATCAAATGGCCAAAACGCTGTAAAAGTTCCATTCCCTAATAATCTTAATAGCTATAGAACAAAATATGCCACCACTAGTACACTGAAGTTAACTATATATATACATGATGAGTTGTCTTTCTGGAATGTATCTTGAGCTACACAAGTAACCCGTGAAGGTTAAATTAGGCTGTTCTGCCTATGTGCCACCAGCATCAAACTCTTCAGAATTAGTTCAGGCAGGAAAAACTAAATGGAATTGTGAATTGGCCAGATGATTTATTTATGGTCGTTAACAAGATATGAATAGGCATGTGCACAGCCATGAAGGCAGTCCTACACAAGACTTCCAGCCAAAGAGGTTGACTAGAGCAGAAATCCAGCTTACGCCCCACATACCAAACCATGCACCCTTGTGCAGGAACGTGTTGGCCCAAAGGAAGGGGTGCTTATTTCTCATTCTCACCAAGGCCCCATCCACTGACCAAGCCAGGTGTCACATAATGTAGAGAAGGTGCCTTTTTCAAATTGACACAGGGGCACTCTACAGGCCAATAGAAGCTCTGGAGTGATACATATATAAATTTATATATATATAAATTTTTTTGAGACGGAGTTTCACTCTTGTTGCCCAGGCTGGAGTGCAATGGTGCGATCTCAGCTTACTGCAACCTCAGCCTCCCGAGTAGCTGGGACTACAGGTGCACACCACCATGCCTGACTAATTTTTGTATTTTTAGTAGAGACAGGGTTTCACCATGTTGGTCAAGCTGGTCTTGAACTCCTGATCTCAGGTGATCCACCCGCCTTAGCCTCCCAAAGTGCTGGGATTACAGACATGAGCCACCATGCCCAGCCTGAAGTTAAGTTATATTTCAAGTACTCAATCAAAATGAAATGAAAGAAGGAAAAACAAAAAATAGAGTGTATTAAATGGTCATTAGAAAGTGTATTCAATTAGCTTGGCATAGTGGTGTGTGTCTGTAGTCCCAGATACTCCAGAGACTAAGACTGCAGTGAGCCGTGATCAGACCACTGCACTCCAGCCTGGGCAACAGAGCAAGACTCTGTCTTAAAAAATAAAGAAAGAAAACAAAAGAAAAACAAAGTGTACTAAATGGTGGTTAGCAGAGAAAAGCAAGACAAGGGTGTATATACTAAGTGATAAGGAACACAAAACTAAACGAGGAGGGAAGGTGGCTTGTATTCAAGAGCAAAGTGAGGATGGAAAGACAACAGATAGAAGTTTTTGAGATCTATTGCACAGCATGGTGATCATAGTTAACAATAACATATTGCATATTTCAAAATTGCTAGTAAATAGATTTTAAGTGTTCTCACTACAAGAAAAAGGTATGTGAGAAGATGAATATGTTAATTAGCTTAATCATTCCACAGTGTATACATTCAACAAAACATCACATTGTACTTCATAAGTATATAAAATTAATATTTGTCATTTAAAAATAAAAATCTTAATTTTTAAAATTCCAAAAATCTTACTCATAAATGGAGCAAAGAAGGTGAAAATGAATAGAGAATAAAGGAGAGAGCAGAAAGGAGGGTGAGAGAGAAAAACAATGGAAAAGCCAAGCCAATCTGTGCAAATAAAGCTGAACTTCTGTCTTTTTTTCATTTCAATTCTTTGGTTGGGTTTTGTTTTTCCCCTGGCAGGCATCTAAGGAAGAAAATGATGGATACGCTCTATTTTAAAATATTGGGCCTGGACACAGTGGCTCATGCCTGTAATCCTAGCATTTTGAGAAGCCAAAGCAGGCAGATTACCTGAGGTCAGGAGTTCGAAATCAGCCTGATCAACATGGCAAAACCCTGTCTCTACTAAAAATACAAAAATTAGCCGGGCATGGTGGCGCATGCCTGTAATCCCAGCTACCCAGGAGGCTGAGGCAGGAGAATCGCTTGAACCTGGGAGGTGGACGTTGCAGTGAGCCGAGATCACATCACTGCACTCCAGCCTGGGCAACAAAGCCAGATTCCATCTCAAAAAAAAAAAAAAACTCGACTCCTCAGAGTTAAAAAGCAGCATACCTCTCCGTGAATCCCGGCATGGCAGTCATAGCAGCACTGGCAAACAGCTGTGTAGAGAGTAGTGCGCCATGTCAAGTACCTGAGTGACAGGAGCGGGACCAAGGACTCCATACACATGCTGGCCCACAGGAGATACTCTAAGGCCTGCAAAATAAAGGGCACCATTGGATTTGTTTTCATTTGAAGTTAATAATGATAATTGTATTAAATATAATCAAATTCTAAGTTGTGAGCACAAGTTGCTGATTACTTAAACCAAAAAAACCATAAATAACGTGTCAAGAAGAAACAAGCATTTAAAAAGTAAAAGATAATTTAAAAGCTCAAAATCTCAAGCCATTTTGGAAGACATCCTAAAATGTCTTTTTTGTTTGTTTATTTGTTTTTAGACAGAGTCTTGCTCTGTCACCCAGGCTGGAGTGCAATGGCACAATCGCAGCTTACTGCAACCTCCGCCCCCTGGGTTCAATTGATTCTCATGCCTCAGCCTCCTAAGTAACTGGAACTACAGGTGTGCACCACCACACCTGGCTAATTTTTCTATTTTAGTAGAGAGGGGGTTTTACCACGTTGACCAAGCTGGTCTTGAACTCCTGACCTCAAGTGATCCACCCGCCTCGGCCTCCCAAACTGCTGGAATTACAGGCATGAGCCACTGCACCCGGCCTGTCTTGTCTTATTATAAGCCTCTCTGCTCATTTTTATTAACATTTACCATGTCAACAGTAGTCTAGGAATTAGCTCCAATGATACAATTGTTATTTGTTGGCCTGGAACCAGTATATGATTCTGAAGATTATCTGGTATAGGAGGTAAGGAAAATGAAAAAGGCTTACAGCCTGGGGCCTGTGATGCTTAGTAGAAATGGTCCAAGATTAGAATCAAATAAACCTGGATTTTGGTCCCAATTTTACCACCTAGTGGCTGGATCATTTTACCTCTTTAGGCCTCAATTTTCTCATCTGTAAAATGGGTTATTTTTTCACATTACAATAGTGCCGTTATGGAGAAAGTGACAATGTACATGACATGCTAGGAAAATACTTCCATAATCTAAAATAAAATCCACCTTAATATACCTCCAGTGCATTGGTCCTCATGTCTTCCAGAACAGCACAAAGCAATCCAGAACTCACTTCTAAATTACAGCCATCCAGAAATCTAAAAACACTTATGTAGCCTGCCCTCTCCCTCAGCTCTCTCGTCCAGGGTAAATATCCCCAAGTACTTCCATCCCTCACGGAACTGCACTGCCCTTCTCCACCATGATTGGCCTTCTGTGGCTTTACCCCAGGTTGTCAGCATCCTTTCAGGGTGTATGGCTAGACCACAGTACAGTGAATGCTTTCAGTCCCTGGTTGTGGACACTGTACCTCTTCTAAATTAGACTAAGGTTGATTCCTTGCTGTTTTTGTTGTTGCTGTCATTGCTATTGTTGTGAACTTTGTGAACTGATATGAAATTAATCATATCACCAAAAACCCTCGAATTTTTCTCACATTTGCTGCTCCCTAACAATCTCTATTTCAGATTTTTGCATTTAGATTGTTGTGGTTTGGGTTGGGTGGTATATGATTAAGCCATGCCTAAATTTCCCCTTTAAATTCACATCTTTCTAAAATCCTTCAGGACTCCTGGTATTAGAAATTTCACATTTCAAAATAAAAATAGCTTCAGTTAACAATTGTTCACATTGTATTTGATTTGTTTATGGAAAATCAAAGTTTTTTGTGCCAGAAGGGATCTTAAAAGTAACCTAGCTTGACTCCATGAGGCTAAACTCACTCTAATCAAAAGGGCTGGGGCTGAAACTCAGGTCTTTGAACTCCCAAATGCAGTGTTCTTTCCACTACACAGAGGAGCCCTGACAAAGGGGAGAAGCTCACCATAAACCACTTAGGGTTATGAAAAACTATCTTTCAAGTTTAAACAGGAAAAGCCATTTTCAAAATATGACTCAATTTGTAGCATTTTTTTCTTACCCTTAAAAGCTACAAATAATTGTTTCTATTAATTAAAAAATTTAATAGGATACATCAGGACTATTCTCTTCATGGAAAAAAAAAAAACTTTAAAAAGTCAAATGATATCCATATCTAAAACATGGCCCCAGTAAGAGCATGTTGCAGGTGTTGAGCAGGAAATATACATACGATTAAATCAGCTCAGCCACAGGATGGCGCTGCAGCCTCATTTATATCAGCTTACACCATTTAAAGAAAATGACAAGCAATTTCAAAGTTAGGACTTAAAGTTTGTGTAATGGTACGTGAAATAATTTGACAGTAACTGTTCAAGCCACATACGTTGTCAAACCATTTCAGTTTCATAGTAAAATGAAACAGAAATCAATCGTTTCTTAGAATGAACAGATTCTAGATGTATTCTTTAATGTTTGCTGAGTACTATACTACAGTTTTAAATGCCACCAAAGAAGCTAAATTATTCCATAAACAAAAGCAAAATGGTCATATGTCTTCAGGGAAAGAGGTTTCAGAAGTCCGACCACCCTCTATTCCCTAAGCTTATGCTGGTGACCTGCTGCAGCACTAAATTAGGTGTTTCTCACCTACGGAAGAGCCCCTGGTTAGTTTTGGTTTTCAGGATGTCTTTAGGAAGATAGGGTTATATCAGAAAATATCAACCCCTTCCCTGCAGCTTCTCCATTTGAGTATGTAAACCAAAATAGAATGGGTCATGACGGGATTCCATTTAGTCAACAGACATGCATTATTCTAATGGTACAGAGTGACACTGCCCCTGGTCTCAGCACATCTCTGACTAGATGTGTGACCCTAAGCAAAGTAACTTTTCCCAGCCTCAGCTTCCTTATCTATTATATAAGATAGAGGTAATGGCCGGACGCAGTGGCTCACACCTGTAATCCCAGCACTTTGGGAGGCCGAGGCGGGTGGATCACGAGGTCAGGAGATCAAGACCATCCTGGCTAACAAGGTGAAACCCTGTCTCTACTAAAAATACAAAAAATTAGCCAGGCATTGGGGCGGGCGCCTGTAGTCCCAGCTACTCAGGAGGCTGAGGCAGAAGAACGGCGTGAACCCGGGAGGTGGAGCTTGCAGTGAGCCAAGACCGCGCCACTGCACTCCAGCCTGGGCGACAGAGCGAGACTCCATATCAAAAAAAAAAAAAAAAAAAACATAGAGGTAATAACAGCACCTTTCTCAAAGTGGTGGTGTGAAGATTAAATGAGATGACAAATGAAAGTGCTTACAAGCATACTTGATGACGGTAGGCATTCATTCAATCAATGTTAATGATGATGATGCTAGTGCCCACCTCATAAGCCTTTCACAGGACCTAGCACATAGTATAGATTCAATAATAACAAAAGCTAGCCATCATGCCTAGATCCTATAAAAACGGGAGTTTAGACAGCATGAGGAGCCCAGGTCTATTTCTCCTTCCGTCTTAGGCTATAACATACTTGAACTCTGAAGTCACTACAGTATTCAAAGCCCTCAGACCCAGGACATCTCACACACGGTGGGACCTCCAAAGACTTGTCTCCATTAAATGGACCCATCAAATCCATTTTTAGCCTCAGCTCAGGAATCAATTTACCAACTGGAGGTTTGGGAATTACTGGTGAAAATTATTAATTTCCTTGAAATAGAAAGAATGTCATTCAGATCTTCAGGTGCCAAATGTACAACCACCCACCCCTCCCCCAAAATTATTGCATCCCTCACCTCCCATTCCCATCCCACAAGACTGGCACCACAGAACTATACTCATTGTGGGCCAGGCACCGTGGCTCACACCTGTAATCCCAGCATTTTGGAAGGCTTGAGGCGGGAAGATCACTGGAGGTCAGGAGTTTGAGACCAGCCTAACCAATATGATGAAACCCCATCTCTACTAAAAATACAAAAAATTAGCCTGGCATGGTGGTGGGTGCCTGTAATCCCAGTTACTCAGGGGGCTGTGGCAGGAGAATCACTTGAACCCAGGAGGCAGAGCTTGCAGTGAGCTAAGATGGCGCCACTGCACCCAGCCTGGGCAACAGAGCAACACTCAGTCTCAAAAAAAAAAAAAAGAACTATACTCATTTTAGTGTCATTTTACAGGCGATTTAAGTTTTGAAATATAATGAACAAAAGAATAATTTTAGTGGCAAAATTTAGGTACCCTGTGCTTTTATTAATTCATATAAAATATTATCGGTTCCCATGGTTTCCTTATGGTTGAAAAACTGAAGATTTATCTCCTAATAAGATTAGAATACCTATTTAATCAGCATGGCAAAATACTCAACTATCCTTATTTTATCAGAGACAAACTCAAGGTATATGAGGCAGAGAAGAAATGTCTTACAAAGGTTATGAATAAGAAATTATTTTAAGATGACTGTCACTTTAAAATTCTCTCAGTGTTAACAAGCACAAACACTAACAGTCAAATGTCGGCACAGACATTTCTGCCCTTCAAAGCTTTGGCAGCAAGCACTGCAGCAGACCAAACTATGATGGTCCTGTGAAGCCATGTTTGTTATTGTTACACCAAGCGCAACCAGAGTATGCAAATTCTCTTTAGGAAATCATCTGGAACTGAATGTAGCATCATTGCAGTAGTCTGCGGGCCAAGTTTACATTAGACCTGGGAGAGTGCCCCCTCAATTTAATTCACACTCAGAAAGCTGGCACAGAGCTTCTTCAAGTCACTGTCTGTCATAGAGTTTTTTAATTTGAGAAGCAAAACAGAGAGAGAACACATAATTAATGTTATCCATTGAGCATGCAAATTTCTTTACTTCCATTTTTATTTTTCAAATGTTGTCAACTTTTAAGATACTTGGCTATGCTTTGAGGAAATAAGAAAAAACATATCTCTCCTGAGTGTTAGAATATTCAGGGTAAGGTTCTGTATGGAATAAAGAATAAAGTAGTCATGTTTCAGATGCCAGCAACAACTCAAGCAGGGTCTCAACGGGAGTATATTCGCCCTTCTTGGCCTACATTCCAATAACTGGAAAACTAATACAGGGAATAAATATGTCTCCCGTGGACAAAAATGCTACCAACATTGTAGGGAAGTCAATAGAAGTGTCAGCAACTTCCTCAAGCTAACACTGAGCAGTGACTACTGGTAAGTAAGAATCTTATTATAAAATAAAGTCTCCTTGCCTTTGTCATGCAACTGGGTTAGAGTTTAAGTGTGCATTCACCCGATTAGCATGCAGGCCAGAAGTGGAAGCACTTCAAGCAGAATGAAATCCAAGCTCCGTATCATGACATAAAGGGGGTAACCATAGTTTATCATCCAAACCAGGACACCTTTTTTAAATTTTCTATTTTTTTTTATTTGAGACACAGTCTTGCTCTGTCACCCAGGCTAGAGTGCAAAGTGGCACGATCTTGGCTCTCTGCAACCTCCGCCTCCCAGGCTCAAGCAATCTTCCCACCTCAGCCTCCCAAGTAGCTGGGACTACAGGCATGTGCCACCAGGTCTGGCTAATTTTTGTATTTTTTGTAAAGACGGGGTTTTGCCATGTTGGCCAGGCTGGTCTCAAACTCCTGGCCTCAAGTGATCTGCCAGTCTAGGTCTCCCGAAGTGCTGGGATTACAGGTGTAAGCTACTGCACCCGGCCCAGGCCACTTTTACTAGTAAAAGTGGGCACTACTGATAATTACTAACAGGACAACAGGCATAAACCGGGACTCTCCTGGGCAAGCCAGGATGGATGGTCACCCTACCTAAAGCTATAGCAACCAGATGGATGTTCACTATCAAGCGTGACAAGCATGACTATCTGAGAGACAGAGAATACTAACATTTTCAGGAATTTCCTTTCTTTTCATTAAATCATCTATATTTTTACATATGATCCCTATTAAAGCAAAACTAAGAATAATAAAGCTATATAATATATATTTACTAAATTTTATATTATATAATTCTCCAAATATTCCTTGTTTAACATTCAATATACTGTGTAATGAAAGCCTTAAGAAAAATAAAACAGGAAATAGAGGGGAAAATATTTTGTCAGTACATTTCATACCTTGGAAGACTGACCTATGACCATCAGTTTTCTGCAAATGGTGTAAATATAAATGGTACCTGGATGGAGAAAACGATTGTTAACATGTTTTACAGTCAAATGATAGAAATTTTATATTCCAATTTCTGTGGTTCAAGTCTGTAGTTCCCAAAACAAGTGATCTTATGAGGAAGTCTGATAATGGTATATAGAGTTATACTCATCATAATTTTTCTTGTAACTTGTAAACAAAATCATTAAAATAATTAACATGGCCGTATTTTAAATATGTTGACACAGGAATCTTCTAGTCTCATTTTACAGGCCATTTAACTTTTGAAGTATAATGAACAAAAGAATAATTCTAGTGGCATAATTTATGTACCCTGTGCTTTCATTAATTCATATAAAATATTACTGGTTCCCAGCTGTGTACAGTGGCTACGCCTGTAATCCCAGCACTTTGGGAGCCTCAGGCGGGAGGATCACGAGGTCAGGAGCTCAAGACCAGCCTGTCCAATATGGTAAAACCCCGTTTCTACTAATACAAAAATTAGCCGGGCGTGGTGGCGTGCACCTGTAGTCCCAGCTACTTGGGAGACAGAGGGAGAAAAATTGCTTGAACCTGGGAGGCGGAGGTTGCAGTGAGCCGAGATCATGCCACTGCACTCTAGCCTGGGCGACAGAGCAAGACTCCATCTCAAATATATACATATATATATATATAATTGGTTCCCATGGTTTCCTTATCATTGAAAAACTAAAGATTTATCTCCAAATAAGATCAGAATACGTATTTAATCAGCATGGCAAAATACTCAACAAGGAAACTCATAATAATTTAAAAATCATAATGCATAACAGGGCACGTTATATTCACTCTCAGACTCATATAACATTTTTCCTATTATCAAGGTGTGTCCTACTAGCATTCTAGTGAAAAAATAGCATTTCCAACACCTAAGTAAGGATACATGCTTTTGTGTCAGACCATTAATTAAAAGAAGATAGAAGGCTGGAGGGAGGGTTGAAGAGAGGAGTGGGGAACATCACCATACTTCTCTCCGTATACAAGCAGTTTATCTATCTATAAACATACCCAAAAGATGGTAGAATGCTTTAAAAAGGCATGTAATTGTAACAGATAGTCTAAATATTTTCTATAAAGTATCTAATATTCGTAACCATAAAAACTCAACAATTATGAATTCTATGTTCAGGTTTAAACTTTTAAGTTTCTGATGGCCGGGCGCCGTGGCTCACGCCTGTAATCCCAGCACTTTGGGAGGCTGAGGCAGGCAAAACACCTGAGGTCAGGAATTCGAGACCAGCCTGGCCAACATGGAGAAACCCCATCTCTACTAAAAATACAAAATTAGTTGGGCATGATGGTGTGCACCTGTAATCCCAGCCGGGCGTGGTATCTCACACCTGTAATCCCAGCACTTTGGGAGGCTGAAGGGGGCAAAACACCTGAAGTCAGGAATTCGAGATCAGCCTGGCCAACGTGGAGAAACCCCATCTCTACTAAAAACACAAAAGTAGCTGGGCGTGATGGTATGCACCTGTAATCCCAGCTACTCAGGAGGATGAGGCAGGAGAATTGCCTAAGCCCAGGTGACAGAGATTGCAGTGAGCCAAGATTGCGCCATTGCACTGCAGCCTGGGTGACAGAGCGAGTCTCCATCTCAAAAAAATAAATAAATAAAAAGTTTGTGAGAAAATGGCAACTGCACCAAAACATCTATTACTTGATTAGAACACAACTATAAGCATAATAAACATCAATTACACAAATCAGTGACCCCCAAAATTGAATAAAATTTAAATTTAAATGTATAGTACCCTAAATTTCATAGAGAATGCAATTGGTCCTTAACATTCAGGGACTTGGCATTATTCATGTGACTACCCCCAGCACCTGCAGTTATTCATTCCACTGAAGATCCACTGGGGAAGAAACCACTCGACTAATAACAGCTCAAGCTCAGCAGACTTATCTCAACGAGGCTTTGTTGACCTCTACTCTTCATCTTTTTCATTTCTTTTTTTTTTTTTTTTTTTTTGAGATAAGAGTCTCGCTCTGTCACCCAGGCTGGAGTACAGTGGTGCAATCTCAGCTCACGGTGACCTCCACCTCCTGGGTTCAAGTGATTCCCGTGCCTCAGGCTCTCAAGTAGCTGGGATTACAGGCGCTCGCCACCACGCTCAGCTAATTTTTGTATTTTTAGTAGAGACAGGGGTCTTGCCATGTTGGCCAGGCTGGTCTCGAACTCCTGACCTCAAGTAATCTGGCTTCCCAAAGTGCTGTGATGAGAAGCGTGAGTCACCATTCCTGGCCTCTACTCTTCATCTTTAAAAATAAAATTGTCTAAGTGTTTCTTTGCAGGAAAAAAAAATAGTCACCAAGTAAAAATATGCACAGGAAACACATGCCTGTTCACAAAACATGTGATGAGGATGTAAGCCAGGAGCCTGTATAAACATGCCAGTAACGGGGAACTGGGGAACTGAGGAAGGCCTCAGGAGACTGCCCTCAAGAATGACAAGGGCCCTCTGTATTTCAAAAAGGTGCCTTTCACCTTTCCAGCACTAAAATGTTCTGACTGTAACTAAGTCCTTTGACAGTTCAAGATCTTGGCATGGCTCACAAATTCCTGCTGCAAAAGCCAGACTCAGAGAGTAGATGGTATCAGATGGAACACAGACTGAATCTTTATGATCTCAGGGTATTTCTGGAAGTTTATTTCCTTTCTTCTTTTTTTTTTTTTTTTTGAGATGGAGTCTTGCTCTGTTGCCCAGGCTGGAGGGAAGTGGCATGATCTCGGCTCACTATAACCTCTGCTCCCTGGGTTCAAGCAATTCTCCTGCCTCAGCCTCCCAAGTAGCTGAGATTATAGGCACACGCCACCACACCCGGCCAATTTTTGTATTCTTAGTAGAGATGGGGTTTCACTACGTTGGCCAGGCTGGTCTTTCACCTGGGCCTCCCAAAGTGCTAGGATTACAGGCGTGAGCCACCATGCCGGGCCTGTTTCATTTTTAACCAAGTCCCTAATAGGAGTTTATTGCCTGATCTTGTGAGTCCTTTTCATTAAAAATGGCCACCATCAAAATAATCTAGTTGAGGGTCTAAATTAGTTGGGTTCACTTTAGTTGAAAAGTAAGGTATTACTTAATATCCATATACCCAATTAGATTTTTTTTTTTTTTTGAGATAGAGACTTGCTCTGTCACCCAAGCTGGAGTGCAGTGGCATGATCTTGGCTCACTGCAACCTCCGCCTCCCAGATTCAAGCAATTCTCCTGCCTCAGCCTCCCGAGTAACTGGGATTACAGGCATGCACCACCACACCCGGATAATTTTTGTACTTTTAGTAGAGACCCAGTTTCACCATGTTAGCCAGGCTGGTCTTGAACTCCTGACCTCAGGTGATCTGCCTGCCTTGGCCTCTCAAAGTGCTAGGATTACAGGTGTGAGCCACTGTGTGCAGCCTAAATTTTTATTTAAAAACCAAGATTGGTTAAATATTTGAAGAAACCAAGGGTGTGTATGTATAACAGTCAATTAAAAGTAAATAGAGTAAATGTCTAACTGAAAAGGTCAAATGTATTTTGATAAGTTATCAAGGCACATTTGACATTTTCAGTCAAATATAGTTTTGACTACTTAAATTCCAAATTGTCAAAACTTCAGGGTCTTTGCACTTGCTGATCCCCCAGGTGGAATGCCCTTCCACCAGATACCCAGAAGTTTCACTATCCAAACTCCTTCAGGTCTTTGTTCCTCTGTCATCTCAGCAGCCCAGCCCCTCCTCTCTCTATCCCCTTCTGGCTTTGACTTTTCTCCATAGCCTCGTCACTATCTGACACAATTCAGTTTTGATTTGTTTAACATCTCCCTGCAATGGAAGTCAGCATGAGAATGTGGTTTTTGTCTACTGTCCACTCCTGTGTCCCTAGCACCTAGAACAATGCCTAGCATATGGTAGGCATTCAGTAAGTTAGAGAATAAATTAAAACAGGAAGAGTAGTTACTGAAACTAAGTATGTGTATCTCCCAGAACCCAGTAATTCCACTCCTAGGCACAGATCCCAGAAAACTCTCGCACAGGTCTATAAAAGGACATGTGTAAGGATATTCATTGCAGAATTATTTGTGCAATTAGAGAGGTCAGGCAAACCAGGTGCTCATTGCCAGGCCTGTATGGATATCTGCAATATAATTCAGCAGGCAGAATTAATGAATTAGATTTACATACAGGAACTTAGCTAGATTCTAAAACCCCACAATATTCAGCAGGAAAAAAAAAGGAAACAGAATAAAATCTAGAGCACAATGCCATGTGTATTAAAAAAGAGAAAAGGAAAAAAGCACATACCAAGAAAAGGATATCAAGGATACAGAAATTATCTTTTTTTTAAAAAAAAAATAATATTGAGAGGCCGGGCATGGTGGCTCACGCCTGTAATTCCAGCACTTTGGGAGGTGGAGGTGGGCAGATTGCCTGAGGTCAGGAGTTCAAGACCAGCCTGGCTACCATGGTAAAAACCCGTCTCTACTAAAAATACAAAAATTAGCCGGGTGTGGTGGGGCGTGCCTGTCATCCCAGCTACTCGGGAGGCTGAGGCAGGAGAATCACTTGAACCCAGGAGGTGGAGGTTGCAGTGAGCCGAGATCGTGCCACTGTACTCCAGCCTGGGCAACACAGCGAGACTCCATCTCAAAAAAAAAAAAAAGATTATTGAGAGAAATGTAATCCCAGTGCTTTGGAAGGCTGATGCAGAATGGCTTAAGCCCAGGAGTTCAAGGCTCAAGGCTGCGGTGATCGTGCCACACTGCACTCCACTCTGGGTGAGAAAGTGAGACCCTGTCTCAGACAAAAAAAAAAAAAAGACTATGTTTGGGTTGTGATCTTAAAAGGAGTAAAGACAGGGAATCATGCTCATTTCCACCACTCAAACAAGGGCTGACCACAGGGCTCAACCACTGGGCCTAACATGGAACTGCTGCTCCTTCTCCGTCCCTGCCAAGATGTGTGAGAGATGGCAGTGGTGGCGCAGGTAACATCGAATCTCTGGAGGATGATCAGACACAAAAGCTTAATAATCACTGGACTGAAAAAATCTCATCAAAGTTGGCCTCGTCTCTGGCAGCAAATGTAAAGTCTGATTTCAATCAAAATGTCAAAACATGACTTGGGGGTGGGTGAGAAAGGAAAAGGCTAGAAAATATACTTTCAGTTGCCATGGATGAGGGAAAATCCAATATGTTTCCTTGAAGTTATTTGATCCTGTCTTATGCACATCGAACACACTGTCATTATTTTCCTTTTAAAAAGATATTATCCAGAGAACAATGCAGTAAGTTGCAACTTTAAAATAGAGAAAAGCAAGTATTACATTTTTTAGCTGAGAGTCATTTCTTCAGACATACACATAATGTACGTGTGTGTGTGTGTGTGTGTGTGTGTGTGTGTGTGTGTGTGTGTTCCTCAGCGGTCCTCACTCAAAATAAAAGTAGGAGGAGGTCACTTTGTAGAAACCCAAAGCCAAGTTGTTTGAGGACAGGGCCAGTAAATGGGTGATGCTTAGAACCAACCTGCACTGGTTCTTTGACCCTTCTCCATCTATATTTACTTGTTAACTGCAGCCCTGCTTTTTGAACACCCAACAGTGATTATTCCCACAGTCTCTGACCCTTTCCCCAGTGAAAACCCAAAGACATGCTTTATCCATCCCAATTTACGAGGACAAACATGTCACACAAATGTTGAAAAAAACACAATCATCCTATTATGAAATGCGTATGTTTTAAATCACAAGGTACTCAAGCTACTGTCAAACTTAGCACTGAAGTAACTTTCTGAAAGACACAATGGAAAATAAAATACATCAGCATATACCATTGAAGATAATCCAGCAAAGATGCTCTTGTGGCAGAGCCACTTGCATGATGAGCCTTAAGGAGGACAAGATATGCAGACACTGGACCACAGATTCTTTATTCTTCAGGTTTTCATCACTGTCGCAGACCAGCTGGTAGTTGCACATATTTTTGCCACTCAAAGCATGAAACTGAAACACATGGGAAAATAGAAATAGAAATCGAAATAACTGGCCAGGAACAGTAGCTCACACCTGTAATCCCAGCACTTAGGGAGGCCAAGGTGGGCAAATCACCTGAGGTCAGGAGTTCGAGACCAGCCTGGCCAACATGATGAAATCCTGTCTCTACTAAAAATACAAAAAATTGCTGTGCGTGGTGGCAGATGCATGTAATCCCAGCTACTCAGGAGGCTGAGGTAGGAGAATCGTTTGAACCTGGGAGGCAGAGGTTGCAGTAAGCCAAGATCGTGCCACTGCATTCCAGCCTGGGTGACAAGAGAGAAACTCCATCTCAAAAAAAAAAAGAAAAGAAAAGAAAAGAAAGAAAAAGAAGAAGGAAATAGAAATAACTTAGGAAAGCATCTCTCAAAATGTAAAAAACTAAAATGGAAACAATTATGGATAATTAATTTAATAGATTAGTGTAAAAAAAAAGATAGATAGGTTTCTTCAAAACATCCATCTAGTTAAGACTAGCTTTCCTTAGTCACAAGAAATTCAGAAAGAAAAAAAATCCTATTACCAAAAATACAGAATTGAATCAATTTTTTTTTTTTTTTTTTTTTTTTTTTGAGACAGAGTCTCGCTCTGTCTCCCAGGCTGGAGTGCAGTGGCTGACCTCGGCTCACTGCAAGCTCCACCTCCTGGGTTCATGCCATTCTCCTGCCTCAGCCTCCTGAGTAGCTGGGACTACAGGTGCCCGCCACCACGCCCGGTTACTTTTTTGTATTTTTAGTAGAGATGGGGTTTCACCGTGTTAGCCAGGATGGTCTCGATCTCCTGACCTCGTGATCCGCCCGCCTCGGCCTCCCAAAGTGCTGGGATTACAGGCGTGAGCCACCGCGCCCGGCCAGAATTGAATCAATTGTTGTAAGCTCCCCAGTGGCATTTTAACTTATTTATTAATTCAGATGTGATTATAACCATTTACACAATTCACTCAACAAATGTTTCTTGAGCACCTTTATTAGCCACACTCTGCTAGGCAACAGGGACTCTAGGATGAGGAAGAAACGGACACTGCTCTTAGAGGAGGGAAAACAGTTACAGGCTCATGCATCCAGGCTCATGCAGCATTGAAGGGACTGCTGTGGTCACTGAATTGAAAGCATTTTGTAAGGTTGGATGAGATGGTTTAAAATAAAGAAGTGAGGCCAAGGCAGGCAGATCACTTGAGGTCAGGAGTTCGAGACCAGCCTGGCCAACATGGAGAAACCCCATCTCTACTAAAAATACAAAAATTAGCCAGGCATGGTGGTGCGCACCTGTAATCCCAGCTACTCAGGAAGTTGAGGCAGGTGAATCACTTGGGCCCAGGAGGCGGAGGTTGCAGTGAGCCAAGACTGCACCACTGCACTCCAGCTTGGGCAACAGAGTGAGCCTCGGTCTCAAAAAAAAAAAAAAAAATGAGGCTATTATAGGGGTGACCCAGGCTCAGAAAAAGAGAGAGAGCATTCCATGTATTCCAAGGAATTTGGACTTTAGCCAAAAGGCAAAGTCAATGGGTAGTGGAACAAAATGACAGGTTTCTACTTTAGAAATTAATTGGCCAGGCATGGTGGCTCACACCTGTAATCCCAGCACTTTGGGAGGCCAAGGAGAGTGGATCATGAGGTCAGGAGTTTGAGACCAGCCTGACCAACATGGTGAAACCCCGTCTCTACTAAAAATACAAAAATTAGCCGGGCATGGTGGTACGCGCCTGTAATCCCAGCTACTAAGGAGGCTGAGGCAGGAGAATCGCTTGAACCTAGGAGGCAGAGGTTGCAGTGAGCTGAGATCATGCCACTGCACTCCAGCCTGGGCAACAGAACAAGACTCCAAAAAAAAAGAAGAAAAGAAAGGAAAGAAAGGAAGAAAAGAAAGAAAGAGAAGAAAAGAAAAAGAAAGAAAGAAAGAGAAAGAAAGAAGAAAGAAAGGGAGAGAGAAAGAAAAAGAAAGAAAGAGGAAGAAAGAAAAATAAATTCTGGCAAAATATGAAAAGCAAAAAGCAGAAGGTAGGGGGTCAAGGCTACAAAAAGGGGAGTAGGAGAGACCTTTTCCCTAACGGGGTGCCAACCTACATCGCCCAGTATTCTCATTCACGTACCTATGGTACAGCCAAATTGAACTGTTCAATTGTCTCTTAAACATGCCTTGAGAGTTTCTGCTTATTAACCACATACGGTTCCCAAGGCCTTGAATAGTCCTCAAGTTTGAAGTAACATAGATTTAGAGTCAGACTGATCAGGGTTCAAACACCAACCCTGCCCATTGCTTTAAGTGGGCTAATAAACTTCCATTTCCTAACCTGTAGAAGAGGCACCTCTTAGGACTTTAATGAGGCTGCAAGATGATAATTCATACAATGTATTTAGAAGAGTACTCAGCACATGAAAACTGCTCAACCAGTGAATCAATGGTAGTAATTAACAAAATACTGGTATACTAGAAATAAAGTATAAATATTTTATATCAATAGATTTATGTTTAATCTCAAGAGTCGCTTTTTTATACTATGTGATAAGCTTTATTTTTCTCTTCTGTAAATAGGGATAATAGTATGTAACTCATAAAATTACTTTATCAAATTTGTTTTCCAAAGCACTTTATAAACTAAATGCACTCTACAAGTATTAGTTATTAAATAACAACAACTGCTACATGAATGAGTGACTGCAGTGACTTAATCTCCAAAGCATCCTTACAAAGCTTGGTAAGTTCACTTTCTTATCCAGCACTGAAAGTATTTATTAAGCAACTTATAGCACACAGCTAGATGCTATGCTAAGCCAACAAAAGACATTTAGAAGCTGTCAACTAAAAGATACATTGCATAGCTAATCATAAATTGTAGCTATTTCAGCTGCTCTTTCATCTTACTGTAAGTCCAGCAGTTTTATCTTTAAAGCCTTTTGGGAAAAAGGTAGCTTTGAATTGAGTTACATCCACTTTATTCTCATCAAAATTGGTATTGAACTGCTGAAGATATCTTCCATAGCATTGTAAAAGGGCCAGTTTGTATTCCTGAAACAAAAGGAGTACTTGATTAAAGTTCCAAAATACCATTTAGCTTATCATTATTAGGTAATATTCATATTATTCCTAATAGTATCAATGTTGATTATTACAATTATACCATTACTACTGGCTCCATTTTCCAAAAACATAGTATGTGACAGACACTGCACTATACAATGTATGTGCATTATTTCATCTAATTCTCCTCACAATGAGCCTATGTGAGATGGGACCATCATGACCACAAGGATGAGAATATTTGCTATGGCACTGTGCATGGTAATACCTACAAATACTCAAAATCCAGGTTCCAAAATTCAGCATCATCAGATCATGGTAACCCACACACCTAGAGAGGTGGATGAGTAGTCTTGCTTCTCTGATACCTCATAGGCTCGAAAAAGAAAAGAAACGAAGAGCGAGCGAGCGAGAGAGAAACAAAGGAAGGAAGAAAAGAAGGAAGGGAGGGAGGGAGGGAGAGAGGAAGGGAGGAAGGGAAAGGAAGGAAGGAGGGAAGGGAGAGAGGGAGGGAGGAAGGCAGGAAGGAAGGAAGGGAAAGAAGGGGAAGGGAAAGGAAAGGAAAAGAAAAGGGAAGAGAAGGGGAAAGGAAAGGAAGGGGGAAGAAAGGAAGTGAAAGAGAGAGAGAGAAAGAAAGGAAGGAAAAAAAAGGAAAGGAAAGGAAGAAAGAGAAAGAAAGGGAGGGAAGGAGGAAGGAAAAAATAAAGGGAGGGAGGGAAAGAAAGAAAGAGGAGAGAGAGAAAGAAAGAAGGAAGGAAGGAGAGAGAGAGAGAGAGAAAGAAAGAAAGAGAGAGAGAGAAAGGAAGGGAAGGAGAGAGGAAGGAAAGGAAGGGAGAGGGAGGGAGAGAGGAAGGAAGAGAGGAAGAAAGAGGGAACCAAAGAAGAGAAAATAAAAGAAAAAAACTGCAGAGTGAGGTGAGCTACTTGCCTCTCTTTCATCTGTCAACACTCTAAAGCTGCATCAGGACAAATAAAAAGCATCTGAGCAGTGGGATTTTTATTCATTCAAATTCATGCTTATGTTCCCATTACAGAATCAGATGCCCCATTTCTGTAACCCACAGGGCTCAGTTACCTGGAGGGTTTCAGGGCAGGGGACATAAGCAGTGCTTTCAAAATGAGTCACTTGCAACCCTTCCTCAGCTCCCTCCCCCACAACTTCATCCCCAGGAAAAGCAACTGCCCAAGGTTGAACTGGCTGTCCAGTTACCTAGCCCCTTGGGAGGCATCTTCAGTCAAACACTGTTTTGTTTAAATTTCTATTAAAGATTTGTTTTTTGCTCACTAATCCTGAATCTTTTCTGCTCTAACTTGAGTCATATAATAAATTCAAATCTAGGTTTAAAAAAAATTTCCACAAGATGATCTTTACTACAACTAAAATAAAAATAGAGCCTAGAAACCAAAGTAACAAGTTCATTTTCAGAATTATAAATACCCTTTTTTTTTTTTTTTTTTAGGGACAGTGTTTCGCCATGTTACCCAGGCTTGTCTCAAACTCCTGGGCTCAAGCAAGCAATCTGCCCTCCTCAGCCTACCAAAGTTCTGGGATTACAGGTGTGAGCCACCATGCCCAGCCTGGCCAACATTCCCTTCAGTGAAAAGTAGATAAAACTTTTTCTTTGTTCCTTTAATTAAATATTAAAATATCCTACCTAGGCCTTTCTATCTAAAACATTCTGAATCCTTAGCTACCAGCCATCTTTAACTTGCTTTATCAGCTTCTAACATACACCTCTCTCCTCCCTCCACTAATATCCACTCCACCCACACAGACATTTCTCAAACAACCCTACACTGTGCTTTTTATTTGTATTACCAGCTTCTTATACTGAAAAGTGTAAGGATGGAAAGGGGGCTATCTTCTAATTCTTGTCAAAACTCTTATTCCACTTACATGAATAAAGCTTCCAAGTTGAATCTCACCCAGGTTTCTTTTCTGTAGCTTACCAAGCCCTGTATTTTCAAGTTTCTAAGACCCATGGTCCATTTATGTGGAACTATGGTTATTCTCTAGTTTTGGCAGAAGAAAATAGATCTTAGTTCTTCATTATGAAGTTCCACCACTCATATCCTCTATTTGGTAAATTTGTCTCCCAGACCAAGAGGATTAAAGTCCAGAAAATAGAGAGGGGAAAAATGAAGTTGAGAAACTGAAGATTGAGAAAACACTTAACACTGCCCACGGCTGGCCTAAGATCCCATTGTCTGACGTTCACATAACTTAGAATAATCTGGACCTAGGCCAGAGTTTAAGGGGGAAACTCACATGATCATTAATGGAAAACCCAGCCATGCTGTGGTCTCAGCAAACCAAGTCCACCGGTCCACAGCATTCCAAGCCCTAGACATTCAGGTAGAACTAAAAGTAGGACACAAACTCATTCTGGAATACAATACTGAGCAAGAAACAGGGTATGTATGGAATGACTTATAATTACATACAGCAAAACATTAAGAAAGAGTTGAAAGAGTTTAATAAACAGGGCACTGAAGCAGGCAACAGAGCTGCAAGGCCAAGACCCCTGAAGGTTGACCACTGGGCAAGGCCAGCCATATGAAAAACAACAGGAAGTGGTGTCTGGGCTCCTTTGTATAAGGTAGGAACACGATGATTCAGCATTTCCTGTTGTGCGCCTACCACACCCTCTGTTAACCCGGCCACCCTCCTGCCCATCCACAGCCAGCTGCCTGGCTGTCCAGGAATGTCTCACCTCTGGGAAATCTCAACTACAAAATTAAAAAGCAACACTTTTTTGGTTACTGTGCCTTATTAAAATTTTTATGTACTCATTTATTTTTTTCTAAGAGAAAAATCAAAACATGTAAAATAGGAAGGGTATCAGACTAAATACTGTAATAATAATTAGCCAAATGAACTTCTTTTTGGCTCTTTCCTGCAGAGGCACTTACTTTCATTTGACAAAGGCTATCTCCAACCTTCAGAAGCTTTTCATTGTAATAGTCTGCTGGCAGCCTGGGGGCGTATTTAGTCCAGATATTAAACAAAGAAGTGGCACTGTAAAAATCATAAAATAAAACGACATTGTCAAAGTCTGCAGGAAACCCCAATTAATTTGCAAGCAATCCTTTAAAACTTACCTTATGCTAAAGCCTTTCCAATGTGCCTCATTGTTAATGTCCAATTATTAATAATAAATGTAATTACAGTTAAAATTATTGCTTCCTATGTACCAAGCATTGATTGCAGCCCTTTACATATGTTTTTTTAAGATACTTTACTTCATAGAGCAATTTTAAGTTCACAACAGAATTGAGCAGAAGGTTCAGAGATTTCCCATATATACCCTGTGCCCCCAAACATGCACAGCCCTCCCCATTATCAACATCTCCACTAGAATGGTACCTTTGTTGTGATGAACCTACATTGACACATCATTATCACCCAAAGTCCATAGTTTAGGGTTCACTGTTGGTGTCATCCATTCCATGAGTTTGGACAAATGTATATAATGTCTATCCACTGTGAAAATATCAGAGAGTAGATTCACTATCCTAAAAATCCTCCGTGCTCCACTTATTCATCCCTCCTTTCCCGCTTAATCTCTGTTAACCACTGATATTTTTACTGTCTCCATAATTATGCCTTTTCCAAAATGTCATAGTTGGAATCATATAGTAGGAAGCCTTTTCAGATTGGCTTCTTTCACTTAGCAATATGCATCTAAGTTTCCTCCATGTCTTTTCATGGCTTGATAGCTCATTTCTTTTTAGCACTGAATAATATCCCATTGTCTGGATGCATTACAGTTTATTTATCCACGCACATGCTGAATGACATCTTGGTTGCTTACAAGTTTTGGCAATTATGAATAAGGCTGCTAGAAATACTGATGTGCAGGGTTTTTTTTGTTTTGTTTTGTTTTGTTTTGTTTTGTTTTTGAGATGGAGTCTTGCTCCTGTCACACAGGCTGGAGTGCAGTGGCACGATCTTGGCTCACTGCAACCTCCACCTCTGGGGTTCAAGCAATTCTCCTTCCTCAGCCTCCCGAGTAGCTGGGATTACAGGCGTGCACCACCATGCCTGGCTGATTGTTGTATTTTTAGTAGAGACAGGGTTTCACCATGTGGGCCAGGCTGGTCTCAAACTCCTGACCTCAGGTAATCCACCCGCCTAGGCCACCCAAAGTGCTAGTATTACAGGCATGAGCCACCGCTCCCAGCCCGATGTGCAGGTTTTTATATGGACATAAGTTTTCAATTCCTTTGGGTAAATACCAAGGAGCACAAGGGGTGAATGTTATGGTAAGAATATGTTTAATTTTGTAAGAAACCACCTGTCTTCCAAAGTGGCTGTACTATTTTGCATTCCCACCAGCAATCAATGAGAGACTTCATTGCTCCACATCCTTTCCGGCATTTGGTGTTGTCGGTGTTCTAGATTTTAGCCTTCCTAATAGGCGTGTAGGGTATCTTATTGTTGCTTTAATTTGCATTACCCTGATTACATATGATGTGGAGCATATTTTCATATGTTTATTTGCCATCTGTATATCTTCTTTGGTGAGGTGTCTGTTAAGGTCTTTGGCCCATTTTTAAAATCAGGTTGTTGGCCAGGCACAGTGGCTCATGCCTGTAATCCCAGCACTTTGGGAGGCCAAGACAGGTGGATCACTTGAGGTCAGGAGTTTGAGACCAGCCTGTCCAACATGGTGAACATGGTGAAACCCCGTCTCTACTAAAAATACAAAAATTAGCCAGGCATGGTGGCGCACACCTGTAGTCCCTGCTACTCAGGAGGAGAATCATTTGAACTCATGAGGTGGAGATGGCAGTGAGCTGAGATCAGGCCACTGCACTCCAGCCTGGGCAAAAGAGCAAGACTCCATCTCAAAAAAATTAGTAAATAAATAAATAAATAAAAATATTTTAAAAAGTAAAATCAGGTTGTTGTTATTGCTGAGTTTTCAGAGTTCTTCGTATATTTTGGAAAACAGTCCTTTATCAAATATGTCTTTTGCAAATATTTTCTCCCAGTTTGTGGCTTATCCTTTCATTCCCTTGACAGTATCTTTCATAGAGCAGAAATTTTTCATTTTAATGAAGTCCAACTTAACAATTCTTTCTTTCATGGATCATGCCTTGGTAATGTATATTCAAACTTATCACCAAACCCAAGGTCACCTAGATTCTCTCCTATGTTATCTACTAGGAGTTTATTTTTTATTTTTTGTTTTGAGATGGAGTCTCACTCTGTCACCAGGCTTGAGTGCAATGGTGCCATCTCAGCTCACTGCAACCTCTGCCTCCTGGATTCAAGTGATTCTCCTGCCTCAGCCTCCCGAGTAGCTGGGACTACAGGCACGCACCACCACGCCCAGCTAATTTTTGTATTTTTAATAGAGATGGGTTTTCACCATGTTGACCAGGATGGTCTCAATCTCTTGACCTTGTGATCCACCTGCCTAGGCCTCCCCAGGTGCTGGGATTACAGGCGTGAGCCACGGTGCCCGGCCAGGAGTTTCATAATACTGCATTTTACATTTAGGTAGGTGATCCATTTTGGGTTAATTTTTGTGAAGGTCATACGGTCTGTGTCTAGATTCATTTTTTGGCATGTGGATATCCAGTTGTTCCAGGACCATTTATTGAAGACACTGTTCTCCACTGAATTGACTTTGCTCACTTGCCGAAGATCAGTTTGTTGCCAGAAAAGGGGTTTTGATCCAGACCCCCTAGATTCATTTTTTGGCATGTGGATATCCAGTTGTTCCAGGACCATTTATTGAAGACACTGTTCTCCACTGAATTGACTTTGCTCACTTGCCAAAGATCAGTTTGTTGCCAGAAAAGGGGTTTTGATCTAGACCCCAAGAGAGGGCTCTTGGATCTCGCACGGGAAGGAATTCAAGACAAGTCACAGAGTGCAGTGGGAAGAGATCATTTATTGAAAGCTACTCAGTTACAGAGTTGGGCAACCTCAGAAAGCAGGAAGATGAACACACTATCTTTGTTTTAAACTCTTCTTATATAGGGGTCTTATCTACGTAAAAAGCCAAGCTAAGTTAGGTCTACATGCAGGTAGGCCAACAGTGTGACGAAGTTTATTACTCTGTTGATTTAAAGGAAACTATCCTCAACGTTTTCATGTGCAGTACATCAAGGCATAGCTATAATTATCTTGAAGGCGTATATTGTTATGGGTACTGGGACATCTGGACTTTCTGCTGTTGTAGGTGCTTGTCTTTGCAGGTATCTTTAGGCTGTTTCTTCAACTGTAAAAAATTGATGACCATGGGTCACGCCTGGCAAGGAATGTGCCTTGCTAATTTTAAAATGGAGTTGATTTTAAAATGCCATTACTCTGGCTCTCCTATGCTCCTGTTTCCCTAACAAGTTGGCTATATTTATGTGAGTCTACTTCTAAGCTGTGTATATTGTTCCACAGATTTGTCTATTCTTTCACCAATGTCACACTATCTTGAATACTGTAGCTTTATAGTAAGTCTTGAAATTGAGTCGTGTCAGTCCTCCAACTTTCTTCTTCTATTTTGGGTCTTTTGCCTATATATGTACCTTTTTTCACTTCATTTTCACAACTCCAAGAAAAGTAATATCAATATCCCAAAGATACAGTTGATTAAGCTGAGGCTCAGTGCATCTATGCTCTTAACGACTACATGAATGAGCTTGCCAGTCCTCTGGAAAGTAAACTCCCTGAGGTCAAGGACCTCAACAATATTATTCATTGCCCAGCCCCAACAGTAGTGAATACCTAGTACATGTAGGTACTCAATAAATATCTGCTGAAAGATGAATGAATGAATAAAGGATTGGGAAGAAAACATTATTTGTTCTTGTTTTATTTTTTCTTATGAAGGGCTCAGGGCTCAAATAGCCAGTCAATCCACTTAGAGCTATACTTCCCTCCACCAAGTAAAATAAAAACAAAACAAACAGCATTTTCAAAATGGTTTCTAACCAGAGTTTCAAACAGTAGCAGATCATTGCCTATTTTATTCATTCATTTAGTTAACATTTATTTCTTTCCTCTCTCCCAGAAATTATATATGTCTCTAGGAAAAATCCGAATATCCCTTAACAAGTGTCCAATCCTATCTCATAAATTTCTAGATAAGACTGAATATTTGTGACCCCTCCCCCACTGCCCCCCAATTCATATGTTGAAATCCTAACCTCCAGTGTGGTTGTATTTGGAAACAGGGCCTCTAAGGAAGCAATTAAGGTTAAATGAAATTATAAGATTAGTACTCTGGCCTGATGGAATTAATGTCCCTACAAGAAGAGACTCCAGAGAGCTTGCTCTTTTGTGATATGGTCATAAATTGTTTACAGTCTCCATGCTTGAGGACAAAGCAGCCTTCTACAAACCAGGAGAGGAGTCCTCATGAGAAACCAACCCTGCTGGACCTTGATCTGGGACTTCCAGCCTTCAGACTGTGAAAAATAAATAAATTTCTGTTGTTTAAGCCACCTGGTCTATAGTATTTTGTTATGGCAGCCTGAGCTGGCTAATACAGGACCTAAACTTAAGAACTGAAGATGGCTCTAATACTTATGATGTATGTGTTGGAGTAATAATGGAACATCTAAACAGAAACCTGTCAATTAATTCATTTGGGTAATTAAATAATATTGATTGAGTCACTGATTGAGTGAAGGAGACAATGCATTCCTCCTTCACGAACTGATTAATAATATATTTAGGTAGAAAAATATATGCATATACCAAGTAATAAATAACAATGCCAAATAAATATAGCAAATATAAACCACAGACATTTAAAAGGGGAGAGGTGTTTTGTTTGCTTTATTACCTCTTTCACTTTCATTTGCTGCTTCACGAAATGCCATGGTATTTGAATAAATATAATGAATCCAAGAAATTCACCAAGTCTTACTAGAAGTCTTAAATTATGTAGATGAAATAGTTAATTCTTCTAAACCTTACAGATGAGATAATGATGACTAGGTTTGTTACTCATAAAAGAAAAATACCAGCTTTGTTAAATCAATCAAGATTATATAATAAGAAAGAAAAAATCTCTTTTTTTGTTGAACCCTAAGTTCAGGTTAAGGCTGCTCATTGGGAATAGCTTACATAATGATTAAACCAAAAATATATAATATATACTACAGAATGTACATCATTTGAGAAGAAAATGTTAATGTACTTGGGATTGCTGACTGTTGCTAGATATGTAAAATGTTCTAAAACAGAAAATCAGCCAGGCACGATGGCTCATGCCTGTAATCCCAGCACTTTGGGAGGCCAGAGTGGGCAGATCGCTTGAGGTCAGGAGTTCAAGACCAGCCTGGGAAACATCACGAAATCCCGTCTCTACTAAAAAAAAAAAACAAAAATTAGCCGGGCGTGGTGACACGCACCTATAGTCCAGCTACAAACGAGGCTGAGGCACGTGAATTGTCTGATTGACTGCACCCGGGAGGCAGACGTAGCAGTGAGCCAAGATCCGGCTACTGCACTCCAGCCTGGGCGACAGAACAAGACACTGTCTCAAAAAAGAAAAAGGAAGGAAGGAAGGAAGGAAGGAAGGAAGGAGAAAAGAAAAGAAAATCATAACTATATAAGCAGAATACCTCAATCTTATGTGCTTATAGCAAAAGCACATTTTTAAAAACGTATCATACTCTTATTTAAAGATATTTCTAGTATGACAATAATTTATATTTTAAATACTATGAATTGTATGCTTATGGAAGTTTCCATAGTTATAAGGAGAAACAAATTTTGATACAAAAAATAACCATCTGTCGTCTAGGCGCAGTGGCTCACGCCTGTAATCCCAATACTTTGGGAGGCCAAAGCGGTCGGATCACGAGGTCAAGATATCAAGACCATCCTGGCCAACATGGTGAAACTCCGTCTCTACTAAAAATACAAAAATTAGCTGGGCGTGGTAGGTTGTGCCTGTAGTCCCAGTTACTTGGGAGGCTAAGGCAGGAGAATCACTTGAATTCGGGAGGCGGAAGTTGCAGAGAGCTGAGATTGCGTCATTGCACTCCAGCCTGGCGACAGAGCAAGACTCTGTCTCAAAAAATAATAATAATAATAACCATCTGTCAAATATATTATAAAAGCAACTCCTACCTCCTGTACTCCTAACTGGTCTCTACACTGCTATTCTTGTTCCCTTTGGATATGATCATCAGAATAATATTTTAAAACAAAAACTAGGCTGTGCATGGTGGCTCACACCTGTAATCCCAGCACTTTGGGAGGCTGAGGCGGGTGGATCACTTGAGATCAGGAGTTTGAGACCAGCCTGGCCAACATGGTGAAACCCTGTCTCTACTAAAGACACAAAAATTAGCCGGGCGTGGTGGCATGCGCCTATAATCCCAGCTACTCAGGAGGCTGAGGCAGGAGAATCACTTGAACCCCGGAGGCGGAGGTTGCAGTGAGCTGAGATTGCACCACTGCATTCCAGCCTTGTTGACAGAGTGAGACTGTCTCAAAAAAAAAAAAAAATTACATAAGGGTAATCCTTTGCCAAAACTACCCAGTGGAATAAATGCAAACTCTTTAAAATGGCCTCTAAAACCTTCCAAAGTCCTATTATTCCCCTAAATCTCACCTCATACTGTTGTACCTCTTTCACTCTGCTTCTGCTAAATGGGATTCTGTCCATTCCTCCGAAGTAGGAATGGATCTGTTCTGCCAAGGATCTTCCTGCATTTTTGTCCCCCTATTCATCCTCTCTGTTTGGCTAGTCAAATCCCAGGTGTCCTTCTCATCTGAGCTTAATGGCACCTCCCTTACCAATCATTCGAAAGCAAGTCCCCACTACATTCTCTTTAAGCCTCTGCTTTAAGTGTCATCTACTCTGACCACCTTATTGAAAATTGCAACTTCCTATCTTCCACTCCATAACCTCTTCTCTTTTTCTTTTTCTTTTTAATTTCTAATGGGAATAGATTATCTTCTTTTTCTCTCTAGCATTTATCATTTCTTCGTTTTGTTTTTTTGTTTGTTTGTTTGAGACGGAGTCTCACTGTCGCCTGGGCTGGAGTGCACTGGCGCGATCTTGGCTCAATGCAACCTCCGCTTCCCAGGTTCAAGCGATTCTCCTGCCTCGGCCTGCCGAGTAGCTGGGATTACAGGCGCCCACCACCACGCCCGACTAATTTTTTGTATTTTTAGTAGAGACAGGGTTTCACTATGTTGGCCAGGCTGGTCTCAAATACCTGACCTCGTGATCCAGCCTCTCAAAGTGCTGGGATTACAGGCGTGAGCCACCGCACCCAGCTGCATTTATCATTCCTAAATTACCATAAAATACACATAATTGATGTTTATTGTCTAGTTCCCTCTCTAAAGTCTGAGAAGGCAGAGACTTTTGTCTGGTTCACTGCTGTAGCCAGAGTGCCTAGTAGGAAGCCTGACACATATAAGTGCTCAGCAGTTACTTTCATAGCATTTGTTGTTTGTGAATTGACTAATGACTCATTGAACATCTATCTCCCTCTCTAGGCTATAAGCTCCATGAATACTGACTCCCATATCTACTTTGTTCACCACTGTGTAACCAGTGTCAAGTACATTTCCTCACACATAGCAGGCACTCAGTAAAAATTATTGTATAAATAAAGGCCAAAATTGTGTGAGAGGTTGGACTGTTAAGGCACATGTCAATCCAATGCTTGTGATTCTTATAGTCTTGTTAAAGATGGCGCAGATACTGTACTTATAGACTGGCCCATGTCTACTTTCCTATATGTAATAGTCACAATTACTAAGAATATAAGGATAATAACTCTTTTTTTTTTTTTTTTTTTGAGACAGAGTCTCATTCTGTCATCCAGGGTGGAGTGTAGTGGCATGATCTCGGCACACTGGCAACCTCCACCTCCTGGGTTCAAGAGATTCTCGTGCCTCAGCCTCCTGAGTAGCTGGGATTACAGGCGCACACCACCACGCCCGGCTAATTTTTGTATTTTTTAGTAGAGACAGAGTTTCGCCATGTTGGCCAGGCTGATCTTGAACTCCTGACTGCAGGTGATCTGCCCGCCTCAGCCTCCCAGAGTGCTGGGATTACAGGCGTAAGCCACTGCACCAGGCCAAGGATAATAACTCTTGAATCCTTTCAATACTAAATATTTATTGAATGTTTACTATGTCCCAACCCCCAGGCTAAGTGCCAGAAATACAGCAATGAAAAAGAGACACATCCAAAGTCACCAGGGAGCTTACATCCTAATGAGACAGACAATACACAAGAAAACAAATCAATTTAAAAATATAAACCTATAAGTGAATCTGCATTCGATAGGAAAGGCCACTCTAAGGAGGTGACAACTGAGCTGAGGCCTGAAAAAAGGAGCCAGATTTTTGAAAAGCTTGGGGAAGAACATTCAGACAACAAAGATGGCAAATATAAAGGCTCTGGGGTGAGAAACAGTAGGACCTGTTTCTCTGGAAAGTCCTGAGAGAGAAGTGAGGGATGAGCTGAGCTCAGAAAGGCAGGCAGGGTCAACACCTCAGCCCCTGGAGAGTATCAGAATTCTTAAGTTTATTCCAAAAGCAATGGGAAGCAATAGAAAGACTTTAGATAAGATTTGTAAAGATCATCCTGACTGCTAGGTGAAGGATAGATTGGAGACAGTGGCTGCAGGGAAAATGAAATGGTGGTGGTTTGGACTGGAACGCTGGTAGTGGAGATGGGGAGATGAAGTTCAAAGATAAAAACCATTTAAATATAAATGTATAAGCCGGGCAAGGTGGCTCATGCCTGTAACCTCAGCAATCTGGGAGGCCAAGGCAGGTGGATCACCTGAGGTCAGGAGTTTGAGACCAGCCTGGCCAACATGGCGAAACCCCATCTCTACTAAAAATACAAAAATTAGCCGGGCGTGGTAGCAGGCGCCTGTAGTCCCAGCTACTCAGAAGGCTGAGGCACAAGAATCGCTTAAACCTGGGAGGCAGAGGTTGCAGTAAGCTGAGATCGCAGCACTACACTCCAGCCTGGGGTACAGAGTGAGACTCCCTATCAATAAATAAATAAATAAAGCATATAGAGTAGGTATATAATGGGCTTTCCTTGGTCAATTCTTGGTTCTCATCTTACTTGGCCAGTCAGCAGAATTTGCCACAGTTGATCATTCCTTTCTTCCTGAAATACTTTCTCTACCTGCTTCTAGTACACCAGGCACTTAATGGTTTTCCACTGGCCCCTCCTCCTTAGTCTCTGTTGGTTTCTTCTTATTGCCTCTCCCTGTCCATGCTGGAGCATCCCAGGGCTCAATCCTTGGACTCTTCCCTTCTCCATTTACACACACACTCCCTTAGCTATTCATCAAGTGTCATCATTTAAATATCATATGAATCCCAAATGTATATCTCATCTGACTTCCAGATTCAAATGTCCAACTACCTACATAGTAGCTCCACCTGGATGCTGAATCACATCTCAATTTTTATAAAAGTAAACTCTTGATCTCCCTCCCTGTTGCTCTTCCCACAATACAATTCCACCCCAGGTCTTTCCCATCTGCCATTCTCCCTGTGTGACCTACTTTTTGCACAAAAATCCTCATCAATTGCTCCCATATCTTTCTCATCTTTCTCAAAAGCAACTTTTCCTGACCTTCCCTAACCATGCTTCCCACCACCCCATTTAAAATTGCAACACTCAGGCCAGGCGCAGTGGCTCATGCCTGTAATCCAATACTTTGGGAGGTCAAGGTGGGAGGATCCCTTGAGCCCCCGAGTTCAAGGTTTCAGTGAGCCAGGATTGAGCCACTGCACAACAGCCTGTGCAAGAGTGAGACCCTGTCTCAAAAAAAAAAGATAAAATTGCAACATTCATCTCATATCCTCCAACACCATTCCCTGTTCTATTTTTCTCCCTAGCAGTCATCTCCTTGTAAGATTATTTACTTACATATTTGTTTAGTGGTTGTTTATACCCACAAAAACATATGCTCTATAAGGACATGGATTCTTATATGTTTTGTTAACTTGATGTTTTCCTAGTTCCTTGAACAGTACTTGATATACAGTGTGTGCTCAATAAATAGTTGTTATATGCATAAATAAAAAATATTTTATTTTATTTATTTATTATTATTATTTTTTGAGAAGGAGTCTTGCTCTGTCGCCCAGGCTGGAGTGTAGTGGCGCGATCCCAGCTCACTGCAACCTCTGCCTCCCGGGTTCAAGCAATTCTCCTGCCTCAGCCTCCTGAGTAGCTGGGAGTACAGGCATGTGCCACCATGCCCAGCTAATTTTTGTATTTTGTATTCATGTATAAATTTTTGGCTCGCTCAAGGGTTTCACAACTTTCCATGTTATGAGTATATAAATTTGTATATGGAGAAAAAGGAATAACTTCGAGGTAGCTCAGGTTCATGAAGCTAGCTCTTGATACAATGAAGTATGTCATCCTGTGAACATGTGCACTTTAATTCCTTCTTATATTGCTATTAGGATTACAGTGACTTTTTCTTAATTTTGCTATTCATTCTGCGCAACTGTTTGCCTTTTTGGGAGTTCTATCACCATGTTATTACTGCAAACTGCGAACTCTTTTTAAGGTTCTTTCCTGCTTATGTTACCATCTTTCTTTTCTGGTCAAATAACAAATGGTGAGTTATGAAATATTTCTGTGTAGATTTTTATTTTGACCTGAGCAGGAAGCCAAGATATAACAGCTCCCAGGAATTAAGGATTGTTAAGAGCGACGAGTCTCCACTTCTTAAACTTTGTCTCTCCTGGGCCCTTCAGCCAGCCCCTGCGTCCGCAACGCTGAACCATCTCTGGGGCCACCACCTGCATCCTCCAGCCCTTTCCAGGGGTCCCTCCTCTGGCCGGCGCCCTCCCCAGTGCCCCGCCAGCGCTTACCAACGCCGGCGGAATTCGTGCTTCTCTTCCTCCGTGGTGGCTAAAGCCTTCTTTTTCCTCATAAAGCCTAACAACTCCTGGATCTCCTTCTCACAAGAGGCCAGGAGCGGGTTTTTCGCGTCCAGCGGCCCATAAAACACGGCTAGGGGCAATGAGTCCTCGGGGCAGGTCCACTGAAGCAGCGAGCTCCGGGAGCTCCCCTTCGACTCTGGGGGCGACCTCGAAGTCGCGGTGGAGGTCGGCGGCAGTTCTGGCCGCGACCCCGAGGTGGTAGAGTCGTCTGACGGAGAGCTCGAGGGGGAGCCCTGCGCCGCCATATTGACGCGCCCCGGCCCGCCTGGAGTATGTGTACACGCGGTTGCCTGGCGACGGTCTCGTGGCAACCGGGCATCCCGCGCGCATTCCGAGAAACACAGCGGCCCCTGGAGGGCAAAGCGAGAAAGAACCAGGTCCAGAAAAGAATGATGCTCCTGAGGGGGTTGCCTGGTTGTGCGCTGGCACCGCTGTATGAAATGCGAACAGAGAATGTTCTGAGCAGAGCGCTGGCGAATATTAGAGCCAAAAATTTAAGGTCACAAATCCAGACTATACTCTTTATCCATGTTGGCCACTTAATAACGATAATGACGACGACCATGACCATTAACGTGTGTCAGGCATTAAGCATTTGAAACATGTACTTTCATTTATCTCATTTAATCATCATAACTACTTTACAACTTAGGATACTATTAGTATATCCATCTCACAGTTTAGGGAACCAAAGCTCAAGGAGGTTAAGTCATTTGACAAAAGTCAGCGTACAACCGTAGTGTCAGCGACCAGGTCCTCCAAAGGGACCTTGTGACTCCAAAGCCTGTGCTCAAAATGAATAGGCTGTATTGATCACTCCCCAAAACAAAGCCTATTAATCAAATTGAAATTAGAGAAATATCTGACAAGCAGTTTAAGAATCAAATACAGTTGGCCCTCCAAATCTCGGGTTCTTCATCTGTGGATTCAAGCAACTCCAGATTGTAAATATTCAGAACAAAATTAGAAATAACAATACAACAATAAAAATAACACAAAATACAACTATTTACATGGCATTTATACTGTATTAGGTGTTACTAGTTATCTAGAGATGATTTAAAACATCCTGAAGGATGTGCACAAATTATATGCAAATACTACAGCATTTCATATCAGAGGCTTGAGCATCCACAGATTTTGGTATCTGCGGGTGTCATGGAACTAGTCCCCCACAGATAGCCAGGGAGTACTGAATATGCAGCTGATCCATTCTCTTTCCTCTATTTGTACCTTGAGGTCTGTAACTGTGGACATGATGTCTGTGCCTCTAATAATTATGATTATATCTATTTATGCACATTCCAGCCTTACTTTAATTATCTCTGTATTCTAAATTAATGTGCATTTTGCTCAACCTTAACCATAGGACATTAATACATACTAGTGGCCTGAAGTGTTAACTCTCAAAATACTTTGCATTTTAAACAGGGCTTTTAGGAGACTTTACTTGTGATGGGGAAACTACAGACCTCCAGGGAAATACTTGGGGAGTTTATTCTTAGCCTGTGTATTATAGGCAAAAGTCAGAGTTAAATTTATTAAAGTATGAGTATTGAGAAAATGGAGAACCTTCTTTTCTTATAAATTATGCAACACAATAAATTATCTAAGAGAAGAACCAGAAATATTTGGTGGCTTAGAAAAATCGGTCTTTAACCCTGAAAATTGTTACCAGTTCTATCACACTTAAATAAAGACAGTGACCCTAACACCCTGTGAACCCAATTTTCCATTTCAGACTAAGAAGCTTATTGGACCACAGCCTGATATCTTTCAAGTCTGACCTAATTTTATGCAGGCTCTGTGGACCTGTGCTAATTTGTGAGGCTGGCCTAATATGTCGTGTCTATTGTACCCTAATATTCTTTGAAGGAAAATAATTTTGCTCATCGGCACAGTTAATTATAGCCAGAGAAACTTCCTGGCAAGCAGTGAGATGCAATGACACCTCACTGTAGGAGTCCAATTCTCTAATCAGGATGTAGATATCATCCTTTGATCAACAAAGATTTTATCTTGTCCTCTAAGTGAACAACAAAAATTGTAAGGCTTTAAAGCATGTAGTCCTAGAGAAATAATTCATCACTGGGCATTTACAAAAATATTAATAGACATTTTTAAAAGTCGGCTTGGTAAATTCTCTTTTTTCTCATCTTTTTCTTGTTCTAACATGGCAGACTTGTCTATTGCAGATCAAAAACTGGTGTAATTTGCCACTGAGTGCTATCTATTATATTGATGAAAGTGAAACAGCAGGATAAAATTAATTAAAGTGGTCACAGAAAAGGAAAGAAAAAAATAAAAGACAAAATGGTGTTTTTCCTTCTAATCTGGCTGCTGTCACAAACAAACTTTATCATAGGGCAGACACTTATATTTCAAAGTCACTGGTAAAAGAAAATGTGACTAAGCAAATTCAAATACCTGAATTATGAAACATTGCATCTTAGTCACTTTCCTCCTTGCACACACTAAAGCTAACAATGCTTAACTTGCAGTAGTTTTTGGAAGCTTGTCTGAATATTTAAATGGGTGTTATATTCTGAATCATCATTATGATAAGATGGAAGTTTACATTTTATTTAGTTTAAATTAAATTGGCTGGGTGTCGTGGCTCACGCCTGTAATCCCAGCACTTCAGGAGGCTCAGATGGGCGAATCACTTGACGTCAGGAGTTCGAGACCAGCCTAGCCAACATGTTGAAATCCCGTCTCTACTGAAAACACAAAAATTAGCTGGGCGTGGTGTCGGACACTTGTAATCCCAGCTACTCAGGAGGCTGAAGCAGGAGAATCGCCTGAACCCAGGAGGTGGAGGTTGCAGTGAGCCGAGATCATGCCACTTCACTCCAGCCTTAGCGACAGAGCTAGACCCCATCTCAAAATAAATAAATAAATAAATAATAAAAATAAAATAAATAAATTGAATTCGAGGCATTTTTAACATTTTAGAGGTGTTATCTTCCTTGTAATTAGATGCAGCCATTATAATATCTTTTCTCTTTCCTTGTCACTTTGCTTTATTCTTCTCACTGTAATGAAAGAATGGAGCTGTGCAACTATTGTGTCTGACAAGCCTAAGTACTGTAAATAGCTTCCTCATAAATAATGTAAATTGCTATTTCTTATAATTAACATCTTCGCAGGCTGCAGGGAAGCTTTTTGCCCATTCGAAAGTCTTTTTTATCTAAAGCTACTGACTGTTAAAGAATATGCAAGGTTAGTGCTCTTTCAATTCTCAATTTAGTTGTTAATCATTTGGACTATCCCAAATAGATACAATATATATGATCTACCTAATATGTAGACTTTTTAAAACTTCTTCATCCATTTATTCAGATAAATGCAACCATTTTGTTAGTGTCCATACAAGGCATAGATGAACCCATACATTCCCTACAGGAAGCAGATAACACAAACTCAAATAATCATAATTAAAAGGCATGCTATGGATTAGCTGGACATGGTGGCATGTGCCTGTAATCCCTGCTACTTAGGAGGCTGAGGCAGGAGAATCACTTGATCCCAGGAGGCGAGGTTGCAGTGAGCCGAGATCGCGCCACTGCACCCCAGGCTGGGCGACAAAGTGAGACTCCATCTCAAAGAAAAAAAAAAAAAAAGGAAAAGAAAAAGAAAGAAAGAAAGAAAAGAAAAGAGAAAAGAAAGGAAAGGAAAGGAAAAGAAAAGAAAAAAGAAAAGAAAAGGCATGCTGTGGAATGTGCTGTGAGAAAGGTTTAAGAAATATGGGACCGCCAGGTGTGGTCACTCACGCCTGTGATCTCAATACTTTGGGAGGCCGAGGTGGGTGGATTGCTTGAGGCCAGGAGTTTGAGACCAGCCTGGGCAACACAGTGAGACCCTGTCTCTGATTTTTAAAAAAAATTTTTTTTAATTAGCCTGGCATGGTCACATGCACCTGAAATCCCAGCTACTCAAGAGGCTGAGGCAGAAAGATCACTTGAGCCAGGAGTTTGAGGCTGCAGTGAGCTATAATCACCCCACTGTATTCCAGTCTGAGCTACAGAGCAAGATCTTTTCTCAAAAAAAAGAGAGGGGAGGGGAGGGGCAGGGAGGGGAGGGGAGGGGAGGGCGAGGGGGAAGGAAGACTGTGGGAGTTCTAAGATGAATCTCGGAACTGGAAAGAGAACAGAGAATTCTAGAGGAGATGATGTTTTAGCCCCAGACCGTAAATGCCTCTCACTCACAGAAAGACCCTTGCAACAAGCATTTACCTTCTTACCATGGTAACCTAGCACCCAAACCTGGCACCTGGCACAGAGTACAGCTCAATACATCTTTGTTGGAATGAGCAAATGAAGAAAAAGAAAAAAAAAAGATGAAGAGCATTTAGAAGGATATGCCTGACTGAGAGAAAAGCCTGAGTAAGGTACAAAGCCATAAACACATACAGCAAGTCTAAATAAACAAGCTGTCTAGTGTGGTGAGCCACAGGCTGCCATAGATCCGGAGGCAGAAGATGAGGCAGAAAGGGAAGTGTGATCAAATACAATGGGGAGTTGGAAGGTATGCTGAGTAATTCTGACTTGGTTTTGACTTGGTTCTGTATTCAGGAGAGAGGTTTCGTGGTTTTGTTTTGTTTTTGAGACAGATTTTCACTCTTATCGCCCAGGCTGGAGTGCAATGGCGCAATCTCAACTCACTGCAACCTCTGCCTCCCGGGTTCAAGCGATTCTCCTGCCTCAGCCTCCCGAGTAGCTGGGATTACAGGCGCCCGCCACCACGCCCAGCTAATTTTTGTGTTTTTTAGTAGAGATGGGGTTTCACCATGTTGGCCAGGCTGGTCTCGAACTCCTGACCGCAGGTGATCCACCTGCCTCAGCCTCCCAAAGTGCTGGGATTACAGCCGTGAGCCACTGCACCCGGCCAAGAGAGGCTTTGTTTAAACAAACAAACAAAAAAAAAAACCAGTACATTAAAGATGTTAAAAGCCCACGCAGTGGCTCACACCTGTAATCCCAGTGAAACGGAAAAGTTCCCTTGTCCCCCTTGCAGGGCGTGCGATGGGGGTGTGGATCGCTTCTTGAGTGCCCCACTGCTCAAACCTCTAGGGGAGTATACAGACAGGCAGGCTGTGGGGTTCTGACCCCAAGGCAGTGTCTAGGGGTGAATGTTTACAGCTGAAGCCCCAGTGGGCATGTGTTTCAGGGTGCTCTTTTAGTTTAGTCATCCATAGGCAGCTTGCTAGCTCAGTTAGACCCCTGCCTTATCGCAAGGACAGAGGGCTTTCTGTATCCCGGGGTTCTTGCCTTGGTGTACGGGAAGAACCGGATCACACGTGGGCCTGGAGAATGAGTGCAAGGTTTTATTGAATGGAAGTAGCTCTCAGCAGATGGGGGAGCCAGAAGGGAGATGGCTTTCCCCTGGAGTCGGGCTGCTTAGCGGCCTGGGCTCTCCTCCGACTGCCCCAGCCAAACTCTGCCTCGTTCTGCCAGTGGATGGCCGTGCGGCGTGCCAACGTCTATCGGTGTGCTCTTCCGCTGGCGTGCTCTCTTTGATGTCCTCTCGACATCCAGCCTCTTGTGTCTTTTTCAACCGATGTGTTCCTCTCCATGTCCAGCCACCTGTAGGTCTGCCTGCTAGGGTCTTCGGGGTTTTTATAGGCACAGGATAGAGGCGTGGCAGGCCAGGGTTGTCTTGGGAAATGCAACATTTGGGCATGAAGGCAGAAGTGCCTGTCCTCACCTAGGTCCATGGGCACAGGCCGGGGATGGAGCCTTCACCAGGGACCATGCCCTTCCTTTCCCAGCACTTCCCTTCCAACCTTCCCTATCACCAGCACTTTGGGAGGCGGAGGCAGGCAGATCACTTGAGGCCAGAAATTCGAGAACAGCCTGACCAACATGGTGAAACCTAGTCTCTACTAAAAACACAAAATTAGCTGGGCGTGGTGGCAGGTGCCTGTAAGCCCAGCTGCTCAGGAGGCTGAGGCAGGAGAATCGCTTGAACCCAGGAGGCGGACTTTGCAGTGAGCCAAGATGGCACCATTGCACTCCAGCCTGGGCAACAGAGCAAAACTCTGTGTCATAAATAAATAAACGCCCAAATTCTGAGGCCAAAGAGCATGGTTTGAATCCTCACTTCTTCCAAGTTACTTAACCTCATTGTGCCCCATTTTCTTAATCCGTAAACCAGGTGCTGGGTTCTCAGGACATATGCAATGAATCCAGTATAACATCCCTACTTCCTTGAGCCTTCCGACCTTTTCTTCAATATGATATCAAGGAAGTTCTGTCATCTCCACTTCATTTGATGTGGAACATTATCAGATCAATGCTTCAAGAAGTCATCTCATTAAGTTATTAGGAATTCTGAATCATGGGTGAGTATTCCCATATTAATGAATTCTACCCTCGTCACTTTTGCATTCTGTGCCCCGGTCTAACATATTCAAGACTCACTCCTACACATGTTCTCTGCAGTTTCAGCTACTACTTATTAGCCAGATCCCACAATTCCTTTGCCATGTAAGCAATTTCTTCTTAGAGCAGAGCTTGTAATTTCCTGCTCAGGCTGTGCTGAAACCTGACTTTCCTTTCCAGCCAGAAGGCAATGAAGTGTATTGGGGGCACATCTTGAGGAAAACAAGTCTCATCATGAAAGGCACCTGCTTCAGATTAGGTCATTATATGTTCCCCCAGGCAAGCAGAGATTGTTTTTCTCTGGCAAATGGTTAGGGGCTATTTTTGCAAGTATAGGGGGCTCAGAGAAATTTAGAGGTTCAAAGTTCTTGGGCTTGTCTACCTAAATGTTTCCACTTCAGGTCTCTCGGCCTCCACCTTTTCTTGGACTTTCTGCTGTATAATCAGATCCTGGACCCGGTCTTTAGCAAAATCTACCCTGCAGCTGTCCTAAGCTGCAATAGAGGCACTGTCTTTCAGAGCATGCCTTCAGTTGTGAATTAACTGCTCTAAGACAATCAGGTCCCTGTTGCCTTCAGATAGGTGACAATTCAACTCTAAAATCTAATCCTGAGTGTCCAATTTTTTTTCTTTTTTCTTTTTTTTTCTTTTTAGATGGAGTTTCGCTCTTGTTGCCCAGGCTGGAGTGCAATGGCGCTATTTCGGCTCACCACAACCTCTGCCTCCCCAGTTCAAGGGATTCTCCTGCCTCAGCCTCCCAAGTAGCTGGGATTACAGGCATGCACCACCACGGGGTTTCTCCATGTTGGTCAGGCTGGTCTCGAACTCCCTACCTCAGGTGATCTACCCGCCTCGGCCTCCCAAACTGCTGGGATTACAGGCGTGAGCTACCATGCCCAGCCGAGTGCCCACTTTTTACACCTCACTTTATTGTGTTAACCTGAGTTTCCTAAAAAACAAGAGTTTGAGGCAAAGGCTTAATTGCTAGTGCTTCACTTAGTAGTGTAATTTCCGTGAAGCAAGAATGAAGAGAAAAGAAAGTGGGACAGGGACAGATGAAAAGTACAATGCCGGCCTTCTTCACATCATGAAGAAACACAACGAGTTGCTCAGTCATGCGGGATGTGTCCCAACAGGCTATCTACATCTCTATATACTACATCTTAGAGGAGTTTGTAAGAGGAAAAGGTAGAGAGAAAATATACCTGCTGCCCTTCTCCTGGTCAAGATTCACCACTCTACTTCCAGGTTGGATCACCTTGCCCCTTCAGCAGCTACTGACGATGCCAAATCTCATACCTTGTGATATAGTGTTTCATCCCAGTTCAAAAGCAGTGAAAGGGCCAGGCACAGTGGCTCACACCTACAATCCCAACACTTTGGGAGGCCAAGGCGGGCAGATCACCTGAGACCAGGAGTTCAAAACCAGCCTGGCCAACATGTGAAACCCCATCTCTGCTAAAAAATATAACAATTAGCCAGGAGTGGTGGCAGGTGCCTGTAATTCCAGCTACTTGGGAGGCTGAAGCAGGAGAATCACTTGAACCCAGGAGGTGGAGGTTACGGTGAGCTGAGATCATGCCCCTGCACTCCAGCCTGGGTGACAGAGCAAGACTCCATCTCAACAACAACAACAACAACAATAACAACAACAACAAAAGCAGTGAAAGGAACTGGGCACAGTGGAACATGGCTATAATCCCAGCTACTTAGGAGGCCAAGGTGGGAGGATCATTTGAACCCAAGAGTTCAAGTCCAACCTTGGCAACATAGTGAGACCCCATCTCAATTTTTTTTTTAAAGTGGTGAAAGGAGCCAAAAACGCCACATAGTGGCCTCAGGTGGTGGAACCAAGCAGGCCAGGATGGGGTTTCTCCAACCTGGAGGCAGTCATCAGAGCGGTTGCTGGAAAGCAGCAAGTGGTAGAGGGCCTAGAAAGTCGGTGAAGACAGAAAACCCAAGGCTTTGCATAAGGTGTGTCTAGTATACAAGTCCTCTTGGATGCTAATGCCAGCAACACGCTAAGGAAAAGAGAGCAGCAAGATGGAAGGAGCCTGGATTCCTTCACACTGTGAAGCCCTGGTATGAGTCCTAGACCACTCACCCAACTTACTATGTGAGAGGAAAATAAACTTTCAGCGGACAGGCGCGGTGGCTCACGCCTGTAATCCCAGCACTTTGGGAGGCTGAGGCGGGCGGATCATGAGGTCAGGAGATTGAGACCGTCTTGGCCAACATGGTAAAACCCCGTCTCTACTAAAATACAAAAGATTAGCCGGGCGTGGTGATGCGTGCCTGTAATCCCAGCTACTTAGGAGGCTGAGGCAGGGGAATCGCTTGAACCCGGGAGGCAGAGGTTGTAGTGAGCTGAGATGGCACCACTGCACTCCAGCTTGACGACAGAGCAAGACTCCATCTCGAAAAATAAAATAAAATAAACAACCATAAGTAAATAAATAAATAAACTTTCACCTTGTTTCAGGTACTGGGATTGGAGGTTTTTGTAGGAGGTGCCAACCCTTTACTACAACTATTGTACCCTATCACCTAGAAGTTTTATTTCTTGGGCCAGGTGCAGTGGTTCACACCTGTAATCTCAGCACTTTGGGAGGTGAAGGCGGGTGGATCACCTGAGGTCAGGAGTTCGACACCAGCCTGGCCAACATGGTGAAACTCCGTCTCTACTAAAAATACAAAATTAGCCAGGCGTGGCGGCGGGCACCTGTAATCCCATCTACTTGGGAGGCTGAGACAGGAGAATCACTTGAACCAGGGAGGTGGAGGTTGGAATGAGCCAACATCACACCACTGCACTCCAACCGGGACAACAAGAGCAAAACTCCATCCCAAAAAAAAAAAAAAAAGAAATTTTATTTCTTGATTTCTTGAAATCAGCTTTAGAAATCATACATATGCATAAAGATGCATATACAGATATATACAGAACATACAGCAGATGTTTATTGCTAACCTTAAATGCTTACAATAGTAAAGCATTAAAAACAATCACTGGGTGCGGTGGCTCACACCTGTAATCCCAGCACTTTGGGAGGCCAAGGCAGGCAGATCACCTGAGGTCAGGAGTTCGAGACCAGCCTGACCAACATGGAGAAACCCCATCTCTACTAAAAATACAAAATTAGCTGGGTGTGGTGGTGCATGCCCGTAATCCCAGCCATTCGGGAGGCTGAGGCAGGAGAATTGTTTGAACCCAGGAGGTGGAGGTTGCAATGAGCCGAGATCGCGCCATTGTACTCCAGCCTGGGCAACAAGAGTGAAACTCTGTCTCAAAAACAAAAACAAAAAAACACAATATAAATGTACATCAATAGAGTAATGCATAGATAAACTATAGTTTAGCTATAGTATTGAATACTACTCAGCACCCAAAGGGAATGTAGTGGGTTTTTATGTCTTAACATAAAAATATTTTTAAGACTTTTTTAAATCAAAAAATTGCAATATAATGTAAACAGTACGCCAACATTTATCTATATGTACCACAAAAATGATACTATAATATTTGTGTTTATATGTATGTTTGTATGTATTATGAGAGAGGGAAGAAAAGAGAGAGAGATCAAAAATGAGAGTGAAAATAAATGTGTTGAGAAGTTCTGAAAGAAAACCCAATACATTGTTAACAGTGGTTGCATTTTGGAATGAACTGGAATTGAAAATATAGGATCAAATGAGATTTTAAACTTGTCTGTATTGTTTTCCCTTTTTTTAACTTTTATTTTAAGTTCAAGGGTACATGTGCAGGATGTGCAGGTTTGTTACATAGGTAAACATGTGTCATGCAGGTTTAAGAAAGACCTTCCTGTATTACTTGTGTAATTAAAAGTTAATTTTAAAATATAAAAGTCAATGTAGGGCCAGGTGTGGTGGCTCATGCCTGTAATCCCAGCACTTTGGGAGGCCGAGGCGGGCAGATCACTTGAGATCAGGAGTTCAAGACCAGTCTGGCCAACATGGTGAGACCCCATCTCTACCAAAAAAAAATAATAATAATAATACAAAAAAAAAAGTCAATGTAAAAGTAAAACTATTAACAGTTTGTTATCCCAGGAAGATGGGATTACAAGGAATCTTTGCTCCGTGTTCTTTTCTGTACCTCAAAATTTTTCTACAATGAAAATATACTACCTTTGTTGTAAAATAAAATACTTTTTTATGGCAGGGGGTGGGGGACAGAATGTCACTATGTTGCCCAGGCTGGAGTGCAATGGCACAATCTCAACTCACTGCAACCTCCGCCTCCCAGGTTCAAGCAATTCTCATGCCTCAGCCTCCTGAATAGCTGGGACTACAGGTGTGTGCCACAACACCCAGATAATTTTGGTATTTTTAGTAGAGACAGGGTTTCACCATGTTGGTCAGGCTGGTCTTGAACTCCTGACCTCATTATCCACCCACCCCGGAATCCCAAAGAGGTGGGATTACAGGCGTGAGCCACTGCGCCTGGCTAAAATACTTTTTTACCTAAAGTGTAAAAATATAGACACATGACAACAGTACTATAAACTAAAAATAAGACTTCTATAGACTTTATTAGACAAAATTTCCACTAACTGCATTATTCTGGTGAAAGCATTTAGGAGCACATTCTTGGACTATATACTATTTGTTTCATTTATTGAATCTCAAAAAAAAAAAGCAGAAAATATTTTGACTCATTTACGCAGTTTTAAGACCAAACTCCAAGACTTAGGGTCTACACGAACCCCCAAAATAGGCATATTGCTTTAAATGTACATCCTACCTCTCACTTGGATCGTCTTTCCCAGCTTTCTTCTTTAAACATGAATTTAAAGAAGAGGCAGGGTATGGTGGCTTGCACCTGTAATCTCAGGACTTTGGGAGGCCAAGGCAGGAGGATTGTTTGAGGCTAGCAGTTCAAGACCAGCCTTGGCAACATAATGAGAATCTATCTCTACAAAAAATACAAAAATTAGCCAGGTGTGGTGGCGTGCATTTGTAGCCCTAGCTACTTGGGAGTCTGAGGTGGGAGGATTGGTTGAGCCCAGGACTTGGAGGTTGCTGTGAGCTGTGATCACGCCACTGCATTCCTGCCTGGGCAACAGAGTGAGAGCTTGTCTCTAAAAAAAAAATAATAAAAAACAAAGAGTACAACTCTGTGCTTACAACAAGGCAGGAAGTAAAGGGGGGATATGCAAATAGAGATTGCAATCCACAATGCTAGCTTCCCTAAGGAAAAGCTTAAGCAGAGTGTAAATTGGAAGAGCACTGAGAGGAGAATGTTCTTGGGATCTTATCTGTCATATAACATGCTGATCAAAGAAAAACTGAACGTTTTATCTGACTCTCTGAGTTGGTGAGAAAACCCCAGTCTAATGATTTCCGAACCTTTTTACTATAATGAGCGGTAAGAAATACAAAGAGTATAATGATTATACTTTTAATTTGGTTCTTGCCAGAAGGCTGATTGTTAATTGCCATTGATTTTGTCTGTTAACAAATTGGGATGAGAAACAGTTGTATCTTTCAATTCTGCAAAGTCCCAGAGTTTTTGGACTGTTTCATTCTTCTTTGTTTGAAAATCAGATACTATAATTATTTTCTGAGCCCCTCTCTTTTTTTTATTACCTTGGCAAATATAACCACTAGCAACCAACACATTTTTTATTCCCCAACCCTTCACCTAAAAATCCAAGTTTTTTGTTTGTTTGTTTGTTTGTTTTTGTTTTTTGAGACGGAATCTTGCTCTGTTGCCCAGGCTGCAGTGCAGTGGCACGATCTTGGCTCACTGCAACCTCCACTTCCCAGGTTCAAGGGATTCTCCTGTCTCAGCCTCCCAAGTAGCTGGGATTCCAGGCATGTGCTACTGTGCCCAGCTGATTTTTTGTATTTTTAGTAGAGACAGGGTTTCACCATGTTGCCCAAGATGATCTTGAACTTCTGATCTCAGATGATCTTGCCCGCCTCAGCCTCCCAAAGTGCTGAGCCAGGTGTGAGCCACCGTGCCCCCAAATTTATTATGTTAATACTTAATAATAATAATAAATAATAAATACTTAATAAACACTACCAAAGTATTGCAGGTAACAGTTTTAGTAAATGTTTCATCACTGAATAGCATGAGTTGCCATCTTTCTAGGCTCCCATGAACAGTTTCCTTGCTGCTCACTATCTGGCTCTGTCAAGGAAACAGGAGCATGAGAGAGGCAGGGTGACACCATTTTCAAATCAACTCCATCTTAAAACTTACAAGGCACGGCCGGGCGCGGCGGCTCACGCCTGTAATCCCAGCACTTTGGGAGGCCGAGGCGGGCGGATCACGAGGTCAGGAGATCGAGACCATCCTGGTTAACACGGTGAAACCCCGTCTCTACTAAAAATACAAAAAATTAGCCGGCCGCGGTGGCAGGCGCCTGTAGTCCCAGCTACTCAGGAGGCTGAGGCAGGAGAACGGCGTGAACCCGGGAGGCGGAGTTTGCAATGAGCCCAGATCGCGCCACTGCACTCTGGCCTGGGCGAAAGAGCAAGACTCCGTCTCAAAAAAAAAAAAAAAACTTACAAGGTACATTCCTTGCCAGTCACGACCCATGGCCATAAGATGTCTAAGGCTAAGGAAGCAGTTTAGTAACACCTGCAAGGACAAACTTCTATGAACACACAATGTCCAGATGTCCCAATACCCATAACAACATCTGCTTTCAAGATAACTAGAGTTATGCTTTGATGTACTTACACACTAGAATGTCAAAGATAGTTTTCTTTAAATGAATAGAATAATAAATTTTGTCATGCTGTCAGCCCACCCAACATAGACACAGCTTAGTTTGGTCTTTACATAGTCAAGACCCCTGTATAAGTATAATAAAACTTAAAGACAAGGCATTCCTCCGCTTGCTTTCTGAGGGTGCCGTACTCTGTATCTGAGTAACTTTCAATAAGCTATCTCTTCTCATTGCACTCTGCGACTCACCTTGAATTCCTTCCTGTGTTACATCCAAGAACTCTCTCTTGGAGTCTGGATCAATAGCCCATTTTCCGGCAACATCTCTGTAGCCAGTGCCATACATTGTAAGTTTTTCATTACCCCAACATCCCAATTCCAGTACAAAACACTATGAAACACTACAACAGTCTCCTTAGGCTAAATTATGCTACAGTAACAAACAATCCCATATCCCCGTGGCTTGCAAAAACAAAGTTTTATCCCTTGCTCGCATTCCTGAATAATGTGGGTCCCAGGCTGAAGGACCAAGCCATATCTGGGACATTGCCAGTCTCAGGGCAGAGGGGAGAAAATGATGGAGGAACAATTCAGGGCATCTTAAAGCTTTGTCTCCAAAGTGGCACCCAGCACTTGCACTCACATTTCATTTTCTAAATCAACTCAAATGGTCAAGGCTGCTCTCAGTGGGGCTGAGCAGTATAATCCCCCACAGGGAGAAGCACCTACTATTTTGAACAATAATACAATCTACCAGAGTATCTTAAATTTAACATCATTCAAAGTAACAAATATCTTTTTCCCAACTTACTCCTCTCTCTTTTCTCGGTCTCTCAGCAAGTAACAGATGCCATTAGTGGAGGCTCCAGAATTTTCATACTAGAAGAGGGTTAAAAGCCATTAATGTCTTGCTAGAAGAGGGCTGTGGCAATTAGGTTAGAAGGAAGAGCTAGGAAACTAGTTTTGAAGCTGCATCTTGTCTTTTTGTTTGTTTTTAAGACGAAGTCTTGCACTGTTGCCCAGGCTGGAGTGCAGTGGCACGATCTCCACTCACTGCAACCTCCGCCTCCCAGGTTCAAGCGATTCTCCTGCCTCAGCCTCCTGAGTAGCTGGGATTACAGGCACTTGCCACCACTCCCCGCTAATTTTTTGTATTTTTTTTAGTAGAGATGGGGTTTCACTATGTTGGCCAGCCTGGTCTTGAACTCCTGACGTCGTGATCTGCCCGCCTTGGCCTTATAAGCAAACACATTGTTTTCATTTAGATCGTATGATCATTTAAGTTGGCTTGATAGAGCTGATGGAAATTATGAAGTGGCCAATGTTCCCTCAACTCACCCCCTTGGCCCTTCACTGGATACCACCATTCAGTTACCCAAGCAAGAACAATGGTATCTTTGAATCCTCTTATTCCATTTCCAGTCCCAGTCTCTAGACCCATACTTGTCCAATTCAACAGTCACTAGCTACATGTGACTAATGAGCACTTGAAATGTGGCTTACCCACATTTAGATGTGCTATAAGTGTAAAATACACAACCGATTTTAAAGACTTTGTATAAAAACAACATGTATATCTTCATAAAATTTTATATTGATGACATATATATATATATTTTTTTTTTTTTGAGATGGAGTTTCGCTCTTGTTGCCCAGGCTGGAGTACAATGGCATGATCTCGGCTCACTGCAACCTCTGCCTTCTGGGTTCAAGCGATTCTCCTGACTCAGCCTCCCAATTAGCTGGGATTACAGGCATGTGCCACCACGCCCAGCTAATTTTTTTTGTATTTTTAATAGAGAGGGGTGTTTCTCCATGTTGGTCAGGCTGGTCTTGAACTCCCAACCTTCAGGTGATCCACCTGCCTCGGCCTCCCAAAGTGCTAGGATTACAGGAGTGAGCCACTGCGCCTGGCCATATTGATGATATTTTTAAATGACAATATTTTGAGCATATTTGATTAAATAAATAAATTATTAAAATGAAGACTACTTCTTTTTACCTTTTTTAGGTGGCTACTAGACAATTTTAAATTACACACATGGCTCTCATTTTCGGCTTGCATTGTATTTCTATTGCACATTGCTACTCTAGGCTGTCTTTTCCTCTTCATCTCCACTGTCCCAGCCTTAACTTAGGCCTTCATCCTCTTTCAAAAGGTTTTTGGGAGGGTTTTGTGTTTTTGGTTTTGTTTCGGTTGGTTTTGGTTTTGATTTTGAGACAGGGTCTTGTTCTGCACCCACGGCGTAGTGCAGTGGCATGATCACAGATCACTGAAGCCTCAATCTCCCGGGTTAAAGCAATTCTCTCACCTCAGCCTTCCCAGTAGCTGAGACCACTGGCACATGCCACCATGTCTGGCCTTCAGTGAGGTTTCTGCAAAAACCTCCTAATCACTTTTTCTGCCTCCAGTCTGGCCTCTCTCCAACCCATTCTTCAATGTGGCCAGAATGATCTTTTTAAAATGCAAATCAAATCACGCGAACTCAACCAGTTTGACATCCTTTCATAGGTCTCCATTGCCTTTAATTTTGTATCTCCATACAGAAAGCCCTCCCTAATGATCTAGACACTGGTTTTCAACCTAGGGTCCTTCTAGCCCTGGAATACACCAAGACTTTCCAAATGTATGGGCATGTCTGATTTCAGGAGAGTCCATTTCCAGATCCTTGACTTTTGTATTCTCTGCATATTTATTTACCTTCGAAGGCACTTGCACTCAAAGTTCTCTTCTCTCCTTCCCTTCCACCATTGCTCTAATCTCCTAACAAAACAAAGGCATCTGGAATCTTACTATGAGGCATTGATGGAACAATTAAACAATTTATTTAAGCAAGGCACATTACAGCCTCCCTACACGTTGTAAGATGTATTGCCAATATAATATTTATAATATGCTATACACTTATTTTAAAATATGCAATAAAATACAGAATTTGGGGAATATTTTTACGGGGCAAAGTAAACAAAAAGTTTGAAGACAACTATGTAGTTCATCTGTCATGACACCTCACCCACGCTACCCATACCACCACTAGCACCACCACCCCACAACGCTCACACCTTCCTATGTTCAGCTTGATTCTGGGGGCTCAGCCTATCAGCCAATCTCAGCCTGGTAGCCTCAGAACATTCTCCCTCACTCTTTCCCCAGTTCATTATCACTTCTTGTTTCTGCTTTTTTCATGGCATCATCAGAAGAGGTTACTTTTCAGTTTTGCTATGCAGGGAGTTCTTTGAATTTTCTCTTATTATGTGAACTTTGACTTTTATTGCACTTTATGAAATGACCTTGAAGGAAGATGCAGGTATTATTTATCTGTTCAACTTTCATTATCATTGGAGTACTCTTTGCCAAGACTTCTCTTCTTTCAGCAGTCAAAGAAAGCTGTTTGTTTTTCCCAAATTGGCATATTTTTTTTTTTTTTGAGATGGAGTCTGGTTCTGTCACCCAGGCTGGAATGCAGTGGCACCATCTCAGCTCAGGGCAACCTCCATCTCCTGGGTTCAAGCAATTCTCCTGCCTCAGACTCTCGAGTGGCTGAATACAGGTGCACACCACCACATGCGGCTAATTTTGTATTTTTTTTAGCAGAGACACAATTTCACCATATTGTCCAGGCTGGTCTCAAACTCCTTACCTTAAGTGATGTGCCCGCCTCAGCCTCCCAAAGTACTGGTATTACAGGCGTAAGCCACCGCGCCCAGCCCCTACAATGTATTTTTTTTCTTCTTCTTTTTTTTGAGACAGTGTCTTGCTCTTGTCACTCAGGCTGGAGTGCAGTGGCACGATCTCGGCTCACTGCAACCTCTGCCTCCTGGGTTCAAGTGATTCTCCTGCCTCAGCCTCTTGAGTAGCTGGGATTACAGGCACCTGCCACCATGCCCAGCTAAGTTTTGTATTTTTAGTGGAGACGGGGTTTCATCATGTTGGCCAGGCTGGTCCCGAACTCCTGACCTCAGGTGACCCACTGGCTTCGGCCTCCCAAAGTGCTGGGACTACAGGCGTGAGCCACCAAGCCCACATGATTAGTTTTAAGTGTTGCTGAAACATCTGTTTCACATAGTTATTACTCAGGATTTAAAACAAAAAACAAGAGACACCAAGATCTGTTAAATTCACATAGTGCATAAACAGACATGTTTACCTTGTGCTGTTTAGATTGACAGCTGCTGCTTATTCGTTCCCTCATTGTGGTTGTTCTCTGCTGTCACTAAATTCACTGCCAAGGTCACTGTGGGAACAGTCACAGGGCATATAAAAGAGTGGTTAGGGATGTGGGCTCCAGGGCCAGAGTGTCTGATTTAGCGGCATTCGTTGTGTAACCCGCAAAATTCATTGAACCTCTCCGTGCATCAGTTTTCCCATCTGTAAACCGGGGATAATAAGGACAGTAACTACCTCATAGAGTTGTTATGAGAGTTAAATTAATAAAACTATTGAAGTGCCTAAAATGGTGTCTGGCGCAGAATATGCACTGAATAAATAACAACATTTTTTAAAAGTATGTGGGTCAATATCATATTTGACACAACTCTTAATGACTTCAGAATTCCCCTCATGATCCTGAATATTTTCAAGCTAACATATCAAACTTCTAGATTTTAACCAATAATCCATGTTTCTTGCATTGCTAAAGGATAAATAAAAATTGACACTAAATTCTTCAAACCCAGAAATTCCAAAAATTTTATGTCCTCAGGGACTCACTGTGTCCTGAAGTGCAAGGATGTGGACTATGGGCCCTGGACCAAACGATTAAGTTCAAATCTGACACCACAACATTGCTTGCTGTGGAACTCTGACCAAGTAACTTAACTGGCTATGCTTCAGTTGACTCATCAGTGAAATGGGGAGTGCTAGACATTTGCCTGTTTGCTTCCAAATCCATTCCTTCCCTACCCCTTCTCTGCTCTGTGTCACAGGGAACTTCATCTCCCATGCCCTGCCCAATCGGGTTCTAGTTTGATTTGGTCAATAAGAGGCACCGGTAAAAAATTTGAGAGTGAAAGAAAGAGAGAAGCCAGAGTGTTTGTCTCTATGTCCTCAATAGCTTAGGGCAGCAGCTCTAACAGCCTGATCCCTGTATGACTCCAGTTCCCACTGGCCAGGCTCTCTGTGATCATGGTTTGGATGAGCAACTCCTGGCCTCCCTTTGTCCCTCTGGCATGCCTTCCTGCTGTTATTAATGTCTAGGATGCCTCATTGTCCTCTATTTGGCTTTGCAGTCCTCCCATATAACTAATTACCCACATTAAATTCCTATTCTTGCTATTTAAAATAATTTATTGTGGAATTTTGCCTCCAGAAAGATGGAGTGGATATACTTTTCCCTATTCTTCCAACAAAGTACAGATAAACATCTTGGACAGTATGTGTAAAAAAGGGGCCAGGCACGGTGGCTCACACCTGTAATCCCAGCATTTTGGGAGGCCAAGGCGGGCGGATCACGACATCAGGAGTTCAAGACTACCCTGGCCAAGAGACCAGCCTGGTCAATATGGTGAAACCCTGTCTCTACTAAAAATACAAAAATTAGCCAAGCTTGGTGGCAGGTGCCTGTAATCCCAGCTACTTGGGAGGCTGAGGCAGGAGAATTACTTGCACCTGGGAGGTGGAGGTTGCAGTGAGCCAAGATCTCACCATTGCACTCCAGCCTGGGCAATAGAGTGAGACTCCAACTCAAAAAAAAACAAAAAACAAACAAACAAAAAAACAAAAAGCAGACTCTGAAAGGAGGGACCCAAGCAACAAGATGGCAGTGAGTTTTCTTTTTGCTTCACATATTCCAGGTGGGGTGCTAGAGAAGCTGGCAACCTAGAAACTCCAATGGAAGCAAGAAGAAGAAAAAAAATAAGGCAAGGAAAGCCTGCTCTTCCCAGACAAAGGACCTGGAAAGGGGTAGCTTAGCAAGACCATAAGCTTGTAGACAGTAACCATTCTATTCTAGCCAAATACCACAGAAGAAACTGCAATTCCCACTTTCAGCCCCACCAGCAATGAACAAATGAGGAGCCTCGACTTTTCACCCTGGATGTAACAAGGTGCCTCAACTACCTCCAGAGAGGCCTAGTAAGAAATCAGGGTATTTCTCCTCATCTGGTGGTAATAAGGCACCCTTCCCTTTCCTGACTGTGATTGTGTCAGCAGAGGGCTAGTGGAGGATCAGGATTTTCATACCCAACCAGTGGTAATAAAGCCACTCTCTCAGGGAATCAGTGTGTGGAAACAGTAGCAAGGTACTCTTGTCCCTTTCAGCCATGCTGATATCAACAGAGACCCAATGGGGACTTTGACTTCCCATGACCAACCATCAATAAAGGAGAACCTTCTCCTGCCAAAGTGGTATCAGAGAAAGCTGCTAAAACGGAAGATTTAAATAACATACAGTGTCTCATAATATAATTGCAAAAATGTCCAAGTTTCATTTAAAAATAATCATACCAACAACAAAGAATATCCCAATCTGAATTTTTAAAAAATTAGCAGACACCAACATGACACAAATGTTAAAATTCTCAGACAAGAATTATAAATCAGCCACCATAAGAATGAGTCAATGAACAATTACATGCAAACTTGAAACAAATGAAAACATAGGAAGTCTCAGCAAAGAAATAGAAGTTATAAAGAACAATCAAATGGAAATTTTGGAACTGAACAATATAACAAATGAAATAAAAACAACTTGCTGGATAGGCTCAACAGTAAAATAGAGAGGAAAGAGGAAAGAACCAATGAAATTGAAGAATAAAACAAATTACCCAATTAGAACATCAGACAGAAAGTACACTGAAAAAAAAAAAAGGAATAGTCTAAAGACATGAACCTATGTAATAAAAAAGCTAATAAACTTGGTTTATCTAAACAAAATAAATCCAAAGAAATCCACACCAAGACACATCACGGTCAAACTTCCAAAAACTAAAAACAAAGAAAAAAATCTGAAAGCAGCTACAGTGAAACAATACCTTATCAATAGGATAAAAACAATTTAAAAGACAATATATTTCACACCAAAAAGTGTGAATGCCATAAAGAAGTAGCACAGCATTTTCCAAGTACTGAAAACAAACAAAATATGGCCAACCCAAAATTCTATATCCAGTGAAAATATCCTTCAGAAATGAAGGAGAAACACTTTGGAAGGCTGAGCTGGGTGGGTCACCTGAGGTCAGGAGTTTGAGACCAGCCTGGCCAACATGGGGAAACCCCGTCTCTACTAAAAATACAAAAATTAGCTGGGTGTGGTGGCAGGTGCCTGTAATCCCAGCTACTCAGGAGGCTGAGGCAGGAGAATCTCTTGAACTTAGGAGGCAGAGGTTGCAGTGAGCCTGGATTGTGCCATTGCACTCCAGCCTGGGTGACAAGAGCGAAACTCTGTTCCCCCCCAAAAATAAATAATAAATAATAAATAATAAAATTATATGGAGCGTGGTCTGTGACCAAAATGGACTCAAACTAGAAATAAATAGCAGAAAAATAACAGAAAAATCTCCTAACACTTGGAAACTAAACGACACACTGCTAAATAATTCATCAAAGAGGAAGTCTCACATGAAATCAAAATATGCATTGAACTAAAAGAAAGTGAAAATACAACATATCAAAACTTATGGGACCTGGGCAATGTAGTACTGACACATTATATTTACAGCACTGAATGATTACATTCTAAAGGAGGAAAAGTCTCAAATTGATAATCCAAACTCTCCTCTCAAAAAACTAGAAAAAGAGGAGCAAAATAAACCCAAAGCAAACAGAGAGGAAGAAATAATAAATATTAGAGCAGAAATCAATGAAATTTAAATAACTGATTGGACTTGACTAACACAAAGGCATAAATTTAAACTTAGTGCACATATTTGTTGTGAGGATTAAATGAATTGATATGTGCAAAATGTTTATAACAGTACGCACCCAGCCGGGCGCAGTGGCTCATGCCTGTAATCCTAACACTTTGGGAGGCCGAGGCGGGCGGATTACCTGAGGTCAGGAGTTCAAGACCAGCCTGGCTAACATGGTGAACCCCAGCTCTACTAAAATACAAAAATTAGCCGGGCATGATGGCGGGTGCCTGTAATCCCAGCTACTTGGGAGGCTGAGACGGGAGAATCACTTGAACCCGGGCGATGGTGGTTGCAGTGAGCCAAGATCATACCATTGCACTCCAGTCTGGGTGGCTGACGGACACGCCGTCTCAAAAAAAAAAAAAAAACAGGACGCACCTTAAAGTAAATGTTCAATAAATGTTAGTTTTTATCATTTGTTAACAAAATATATGAGTGAGAACAATTGGAGCAAGATGTTATAAGAGCCACTAATTTTTTGAATAAAAATATAAAAGAGCAATTGTTAAGGTGACAAGTTTATTCTTTCAAAAGAGTTGTTTTGGGGACCCTACCAACTCACAAAGAAACATTACATTTCTGTTTATCTACTATCATATTTTCAATTCTCGTCTTCATAATAAACCCTATTCACAGTATCATGGGTACAATGCTAAAATCACCAGGTTCAGCTGAGTACAGTGGCTCACGCCTGTAATCCCAGCACTTTAGGAGGTTGAGATGGGCAGATCACAAGGTCAGGGGTTCGAGACCAGCCTGGCCAATATGATGAAACCCCATCTCTACTAGAAATACAAAAATTAGGCACAGGGGCATGCGCCTGTAGTCCCAGCTACTCAGAAGGCTGAGGCAGGAGAATCGCTGGAACCCAGGATGCGGAGGTTGCAGTGAGCTGAGATCGCACCACTGCACTCCAGCCTGGGTGACAGAGCAAGACTCTGTCTCAAAAAAAAAAAAAAAAAAAAAAAAAAAAAATCACTAGGTTCACTGTCAACAAAACCAGTTTGGTTTTTTTTCCAGTTCCTCATCACATATTAATGTCTTTCAACTCTCTGGGTGTGAAGTTAAAATCAGTAAAACATTGATAAACTTGATAGCGAGGCCAGGGATTGTGCGTGTGTATTAATTGTTGTATCCCAAACGCTTAGAACAATGCTTCACACTTAGTAGTTACTCCACAAATATTTGTTGAATGGATGAGTGAATAAGCACAGAAAAATGAATGACCAATGTGAAAGGTAAAGGAAAATGGAAGATTTGAACATAAATTCAAAGTTTCAAGCCTGACCACCTGCATGAATTCTAATTATTTTAGCAGTCAAGATAAGAACTGTAAGAGATGGCTTGAGGCACTTGCTATACAACTTTCAGGCAGGTAGCCAGTGCATGTAAACTTCCTTTACTCCAAAAACCATTCCCCACTCACCCAGCAGTCTTGTATGAAATGACCTCATCACCAGTCATGGTTGATTGGACCAGGGATAAACACTTGACCCAGTTGGATCAATTGGATTCTTTCTCCTGGGGAATCTGAAACTGAGATTCTGTTGGGCATAGTAGAACTGAATATACAGGTGGTCAATTTCTGTCAAGAGCTTGGAGAAGCAGAGAAAGCCAGTCTGGAGAGATAGAAATATGATGTCTCAGAAAAGCAAAGGCAGAAGCTGGAGAGAGAGGATTGCCTATGTTAGTGAGAGTTTTCTGGTCTTGATTGTAATCCCTCCAGAGGTCCAGCTGCTTTCCTGCCTTTGTTTCTGGATATCCTCCCAACAAATTCACCTTGTTGGGGAGAAGGGCAAGTAATTAGATTTGTTTTCTTATGCACTTAGGCAAAAATCATTGATTAGACATGGAGGAAGGTGATTGATTCATTTTTGGACATGTTAAATCTGATTTCTTTTCCTTTTTCAGAAATATTGGTATATTTGACCATAGTTGTTCTACACTTTTCTTCATTATATCTTTTGTTTGTTTGTTTGTTTGTTGAGATGGAGTTTCACTCTTGTTGCCCAGGCTGGAGTGCAATGGCGCAATCTCAGCTCACCGCAACCTCTGCTTCCTGGGTTCAAACGATTCTCCTGCCTCAGCCTCCCAAGTAGCTGGGATTACAGGCATGCACTACCACACCCGGCTAATTTTGTAATTTTAGTAGAGACAGGGTTTCTCTATGCTGGTCAGGCTGGTCTCGATCTCCCAACCTTAGGTGATCTGCCTGCCTCAGCCTCCCAAAGTGCTGGGATTACAGGCATGTTCTTCATTATATCTTTAATAAGTTTCCAGACCTTGTTCTTCCTGTCCTTTTAGAAGCTATTTAATATTACAACAAAGTGTATTTTTTCTACCTTAACCTCAAAAGAGAAAATATCCTTAACTTTCTAAATCTATGAGTACATTATAGTCTCCATCTGTTTATAGCGAATAATCCTGAAGAAGGAATAGCTTTCAAGAAGGGAACGATCATCAGAGACAAACACTGTAGACAGAGGGTTTTTCTCTTGTACTCATGTCTACAGACAAGATGTTATTCTCTTGGAACAGAAGAAAAATGGAACAGAAGACATGTGTAGAGAGCAGGGAAATTTGAGCTACAGAATATTATACAAGCAGTGAAATGCATGTCATTTTCTAATTGCTTCGTGATGTCAACACCTCTTCACAATACCTTGCAAAGAAATTCTGCAAATTTCAAACCACCTCTTTGCAAAGTGATTTCTTTATGTCACTAGGCTGCACATACTCACAGCCCACGCTCTTTCAGTTGCTAAGTGCACTGGATTGCCACAGTATGTTCCAGAGGCTCCAGATTGCTCTCAAATGTGAAAGATGTGCTTCTAATCGGAAGCAAAGTTCTTCCCTTTCAAATACAATATTATCTAAAAACAAAGAAACAGTACCTATTGGATTTCAACCAGTTCAAATTAAAACCAGTTTCCCAAAGCAAGGGAAAGCTCATAAACTCTAAAATTCAATAAAGTGATCTTACAACTTGGAACTCAGAGATGACTTATAGTTTCATATTATTAGCTTCCCTTTATTAGGAATGAAAATCATGATATGCCACTACAAATATTTATTCTTAATATGCACTGATAACTTCTATTGATGGGATGTGTTACCAGAGGCTTTGAGTTTTTTTAAGTCAATAACATAAATGAAATATTAGGTAGTTTAAGGCTGTGATGAAAAAAGAAGAGGAAACAGCTATGGCAAGAAATAAGGAAGAACATTTACACTTTAGGGGTATATATACATAAATTTGACAAACATTTATTGAGTGAGAGCACTATAACAGAGTAGGGACCAATTATAGATATAAACTGCAATCCCTAGACCTGAAGAATGTGGAGTCTGCTAGAAGAGATTGGCCATTCTTCCATATAATAAGTTTTCATCAAGTATTTGCCATAATCAAGATGTTTTGCTGGGTACTAAATCTTAATTGTTGCATTGTAGCACTGGATCACTTCAACATATGTCATCAAACTTGTAAACTTTTACTTTAAGATTTGTGTTGCAAACAATATATGTTATTTTAAAAAGTCCAAACCATACAGAAACAAAAAGTAAAAGACTCTCCATAACTCCCACTCCTAGATGGGGTCACCACCATTAGTTTTTTCTTTTTTTTTTTTTTGAGATGGAGTCTCGCTCTGTCGCCCAGGCTGGAGTGCGGTGGCACGATCTCGGCTCGCTGCAACCTCCGCCTCCCAGGTTCATGCCATTCTCCTGCCTCAGCCTCCCGATTAGCTGGGACTACAGGCGCCTGCCACCACACCCAGCTAATTATTTTTTTTGTATTTTTAGTAGAGACGGGGTTTCACCATGTTAGCCAGGATGGTCTTGATCTCCTGACCTCAAGTGATCCACCCATCTCAGCCTCCCAAAGTGCTGGGATTACAGGTGTGAGCCACCATGCCCGGCCCTACCATATTTTATGGTATCTTTTCACACTTTTAAAAATAAGCACATACAAATACAAATACTTAAAAAAATATATAGGATTGTACTATACACAAAGCCAGTATAGCATAGTGCTTGAGAGCATAGGCTTTCAGCACCACCACCTTGATTCAAATCCCAGCTCCACCAGTACTAGCTATGTTACATTTTGCAAGTTACTACACATCTCAGTGCCAAAATATTCCAATCTTTAAAATGGGAATAATATTAGTACATAGCATTGTTGTGAAAATTAACACTCACTCACTGAAAGCAGAACCTGGCATACCGCAAAAACTCAGCTGATGTTAGCTATTCTCCTTCAGTTTGTGTTATTTTACTCAATATTATATTGTGGACCTTCTTTCTCCACTTCTTTTTTTTTTTTAAGACTGAATAGTATTTCATGGTAAGAATTTGTTTTAATACATGCAATACATTCTCCTGTTATTATACATACAGATTGCCCCAATATATTCACAAAGAATGCTGCAAATATTTTTATGTCTAAACTTGAATGTTTCAGAAGAGTAAATGCCTAGGAAAGAAATGGATGGGGCCGAGCGCGGTGGCTCACACCTGTAATCCCAGCACTTTGGGAGGCCAAGGCAGGTGGGTCACTTGAGACCAGGAGTTTGAAAGCAGCTTGGCCAATATGGTGAGACCCTGTCTCTAACAAAAATACAAAAATTAGCCGGGCATGGTGGTGCACGCCTGTAATCCCAGCTACTCAGGAGGCTGAGGCAGGAGAATCACTTGAACCCGGGAGGTGGAGGTTGCAGTGAGCCAAGATCATGCCACTGCACTCCAGCCTGGGCAACAGAGTGAGATTCTGTCTCAAAAAAAAAGGAAGTTCAATGGACAAATAAATGAAATAAATTGGTGTGACTACTAAATTGGTAGAAGTTCTGTTATGTAAGTGGAACATAAGCTGTAACTGCAAGAAATTTTATAAACAAATTATGCATAAGAAAGAATTAGTAAGGAGAGCCAAGGGAAACATAATTAAAGGAAGAAGCATGTAATTTAGATACTTATAATTTATTTCAGATAAATGAGAAATAAGGCCAGGCATTGTAGTTCACGCCTGCAGTCCCAGAACTTTGGGAGGCCAAGGCAAGAGGATCGCTTGGGCCCAGGAGTTCAAGACCAGCCTGGGCAACATAGCGAGACCTCATCTCTATGTAAAAAAAACAAAAATAAAAAGATGCCACTCAGGAGGCTGAGGTGGGAGGATTATTGAACCCAGGAGGTCGAGGCTGCAGTTAGCTGTGATGGTGCCACTCTGCTACAGCCTGAGTAATAGAGCAAGACCCTGTGTCAAAAAAAAAAAAAAAAGAAAGAAAGAAAGAAAGAAAAAGTGATTTTTAGCATAAGTATGTCCCATTCAATATTTTTTAGTCTGATGTCCATATGCATAGGTAATTAGAAATAATTAAAATTTAACCGGATGTCTTATATTTGTATTTGCTTGATCAGGCAACCCTAAGGGAGGGGCAATTATTTCTTTAATTTCCCAGAACTTAGATTGCGTCTTTTAAAAATAGCAGCCTCTTTTTGTTTTACGGTTGTAATAAGTCCATATGGATCGCTCTATTTTCTGCATTAATTTTGGTGCCTCACAGGGAATTTCTTTTCTTTCTATGGTGTGGTATCCTGCTTTCATGCTGTTGCTTTTCCTCGAATGTTTGTGACTTCTTGGTTATGTATTCACACTTATAATTTTAGATTTAGATTGACCTATTTAGGTAGCTGGAGCATTTCAGCTCGTGACATTCCTTGTTTTCTTGGCAATTAATGCAATTCCTGGGGAGAGGAGAGAGACTATGTGGCCAAGCAGGCTTTTCTTTAGGGGGCGTAGGTAGCTTGCTTTCCAAATACAGGTGCTCCCCATTCCTTAAGACCAGGAAAAAGATGTCCTGGTTTGCCCGCCACAGTGACAGGTTATACCTCTTTTTCTGGCATAATTATTAATAGTGCTTTCTTTCACTCAAAAGTGTCCCATTTTAGACAATAGATTACATTTTCATCTTTCATACAACAGATGGAAGTTAACTGGGATATTGTCCCATTTCTCTCTCTGGCCCCAGCACCTGCCCTGGGAGTATTTGGCAGCAAATATCCCAGTTAATTTAGAGAACAGAACTCATAGCTTTAATCTGGGGGCAAATGCTACAGCAAGCACTCGGAGAATAAAAGACTGATACGGTTACCCCACAGCTCTGTAATTAATTATCCTGTTGGCTGCCTGCCTTTGCCCTTATTACTTAGGATCTTAGGTTTCCTTATCAGGGGTCATCAGAACTATTGTCTTTCACCTAAATAGGATTGCAGATTTTTGTATCCCTGATGCATGTTATCATCCATGTCTACCCCATCTGCTTTACTATTCCACATTAAATTTATCATAGCACTTATAATGTTACCTATAGTAACAATAATTATAGCTGAGATATGAAAACATTTTGGGTCAGGCACGTTCAAAGCTCATGTCTTGTATTAATCCTCACGGGAACAACACTATGAGTGGGTTGTATTATCTCTATTTTCCAAATATGAAAATTGAGGCATAGATCGGGTAATGCACTCAAGGGCCAGAAGACGCAAAGAGAGTAAGCAACTGACCAAGAACCCAGCTCTCACGTTCATATTCTCAATGGCCACCTGAATCCTTCATGTGTAATGACAGTCCTCTTCCAGGCTGATACAGTTTGGATGTTTGTCCCTTCCAAATCTCTTGTTGAAATGTGATTCCTAGAATCGGAAATGGAGCCTGGTGGGAAGCCTTTGGTTCATGGGGCATACGTAGCCTTTATAAATGGCTTGGTGTCCTCCCCACGGTAATGAGTGACATATCACTCTATTAGTTCAAGCGAGAGCTGATTGTTTAAAAGACTTTGCTCCCTCTCTCACTATGTGACACGCTGGCGCCCCCTTCACCTTCTACCATGAGTGAAAGCTTCCTGAGGTCCTGACTAGAAGCAGATGCTGATACCATGCTTCTTGTACAATCTGCAGAATGATGAGCCAAAATAAACCTCTTTTCTTTATAAATTACCCAGACTTGGCTGGACGCAGTGGCTCATGCATGTAATCCCAGCACTTTGGGAGGCTGAGGCAGGTGGATCACCTGAGGTCAGGAGTTCGAGACCAGCCTGGCCAACATGGTGAAACCCCGTCTCTATTAAAAATACAAAAATCAGCCAGGTGTGGTGGCAGGCGCCTGTAATCCCAGCTACTTGGGAGACTGAGGTAGAAGGTGGAGGTTGCAGTAAGCCAATATCACGCCACTGCACTCCAGCCTGAGGGACAAAGAGAGACTCCATCTCTAAATAAATAAATAAATAAATTACCCAGCCTTGGATATTATTTTATAGCAACACAAAATGGACTCATACGCAGGGGTATGAGTGCTTAGGGTTTAGCACTTCTATATTAATTTGGTTATTTCTGCAAGGTTTTGGAAAGGAAGGAAAGGTTAACACATGAGCTTGGTTAACTATCATAAACCAGAAGCTTTTCAAATTTTGTTTCAAACTCAGGTGTTGTGCCTTGTTAAATTAAAGAAGGTTCTGGTCCAAATGATTTGTTGTCATGCAATCAGCTTCAACCTATTAGTCAAACATTCACACGCTACTTCCCACTGCCTTATCAATCTAGAAAGCTAGAAGAAGATCTGTCATAAAAGCAGGAAAGGTGCCGTGGAGATTTCTACATGACCCTGGACACTCAGCTGCAGGTACATTATGGGCCACTCCAGGGTCATAATAGAGCATCCTTTTATAGTTAATAATCCAAAAATCATATTATTTTAAATCAGAAAGGGGCAGTAACAACCAAGGCCAATCCATCATTTTGCAAATAAGAAATTCCAAAGAGATCGAGTGACTTCCCCATCATCATATTAGCTATTTACTGTAATTAGTGATAAGGCCAGAATTACCACCCAGTGTCCTAACTAACCCAGAGTTCCATTTCATTCTGTCTCATTGCCTCTACTTGGTTGCTTTGGGAACAAAATGAAATATCATCAGAATCATATTATTGCATGTCTACAAAGGGTTGTTTTACATAGGTTTGATCTAAATATTCTGGACCCAAATATTATGGACCCAACAAAACATTCTTTTGTAAAACTTACTATCTCAAATTTAAAGGAAGCCTTTAAAAATTGGTTGCCGTATCTGTTGAGGCTCGCCACATTATTTTTCAGAGTTTTCTGTGATATGTGTGCTGGTACAATAAACCATGATTATTTTCACCCCCAGCATAGCACTGACTTTTATTTATTCAAATATGTTAACATTTTCATCTCAACTGACTCACTTAATCAGGAGCAACAGGCTTTTAGGCCACTGCCTGGAATAATCCATATCACTCCTCTGCTGGGTAAAATAAAGAATATTTCTCCACTGTAAGGCTCATGAACTTTGAAAGTGAATGCTTTTTAGCTGGGTGCAGTGGCGCACGCCTGTAATCCCAACACTTTGGGAGGCCGAGGTGAGCAGGAGTTTGAGATCAGGAGTTTGAGACCAGCCTGGCTAACATGGTAAAACCCCATCTCTACTAAAAATACAAAAAAACTAGCCAGGCATGGTGGTGCAAGCCTGTAGTCCCAGCTACTCAGGAGGCTGAGGCAGGAGAATGGCTTGTACCCAGGAGGCAGAGGTTGCAGTGAGCCGAGATTGCGCCACTGCACTCCATCCTGGGCAATAGAGGGAGACTCCGTCTCAAAAATAAAATAAAATAAAATAAGAATACAAAAAATTAGCCAGGCATGGTTGCACACACACTTGTAGTCCCAGCTTCTTGGGAGGCTAAGGCACAAGAATTGCTTGAACCCGGGAGGCAGAGGTTGCAGTGAGCCAAGATCATGCCAGTGCACTCCAGCCTGGGCGACAGAGTGAGACTCTGTCTCTAAAAAAAAAAAAAAAGAAAAGAAAAGAAAAAAAAGAAACAAAAAGAAAACTGAATGCTTTTCTATTTGTCTTTGTTTTACTGATTTTGATAGTCATAGGCTTTCTGTGTTACAGATGCATTCTAAAAATTGCAATATTTGAAAGGTTTAAAAAATGGGGTGTGAAGGGGAGCTGGGCACGGTGGCTCACGCCTGTAATCCCAGCACTTTGGGAGGCTCAGGCAGGTGGATCACCTGAGGTCAGGAGTTTGAGACCAGCCTGGCCAACATGGCAAAACCCTGTCTCTACTAAAAATACAAAAAAACTAGCCAGGCATGGTGGTGCAAGCCTGTAGTCCCAGCTACTCAGGAGGCTGAGCCAGGAGAATCGCTTGTACCCAGGAGGCAGAGGTTGCAGTGAGCTGAGACTGCGCCACTGCACTCCATCCTGGGCAATAGAGGGAGACTCTGTCTCAAAAAAATTTAAAAATACCAGAAATTAGCCGGGTATGGTTGCACACACACCTGTAGTCCCAGCTGCTTAGGAGGCTAAGGCACGAGAATCGCTTGTACCCAGGAGGCAGAGGTTACAGTGAGCCAAGATCATGCCGGTGCACTCCAGCCTGGGCGATAGAGTGAGACTCTGTCTCCAAAAAAAAAAAAAAGGAAAAGAAACAAAAAGAAAACTGAATGCTTTTCTTTCTATTTTTATTGTTTTTCTCTGTTTTATTGTTTTTTGATAGTCATAGGCTTTCTGTGTTGCAGATGCATTCTAAAAATTGCAATATTTGAAAGGTTTAAAAAATGGGGTATGGGCCAGGCGCAGTGGCTCACGCCTGTAATCCCAGCACTTTGGGAGGCTGAGGCAGGCAGATCACAAGGTCAGGAGATTGAGACCATCCTGGCTAACACGGTGAAACCCCATCTCTACTAAAAATACAAAAAAAATGAGCCAGGCGTGGTGGTGGGTGCCTGTAGTCCCAGCTACTCGGGAGGCTGAGGTAGGAGAATGGCTTGAACCCGGGAGGCGGAGGTTGCAGTGAGCCAAGATCGCGCAACTGTACTCCAGCCTGGGTGACAGAGCGAGACTCTGTCTCAAAAAAAAAGGGATATGAAGGGAGGCTGGGCACGGTGACTCACGCCTGTAATCCCAGCACTTTGGGAGGCTCAGTTGGGCGGATCACCTGAGGTCAGGAGTTCCAGACCAGCCTAGGCAACATGGTGAAACCCCGTTTCTACTAAAAATACAAAAATTAGCCAGGGGTGGTGGTGGGTACCTGTAATCCCAACTACTTGGGAGGCTGAGGCAGGAGAATCACTTTAACCCAGGAGGTTGAGGTTGCAGTGAGCCGAGACTGCACCACTGCACTCCAGCCTGGGCAACAAGAGTGAAACTCCATTTAAAAAAAAAAAAAAAAAAAAAGTGGGGGGGCAGGAATGAAGAAAAAGGGAGATAAATAAGAGATATTTCACAATTTGTTAATAGATAAATGAATATTTCACATTTCACATTCTAAAGAAATAAAAATAGCCTTCTTGTCCAGGACCAAAAGGAGATGTAGAAAGAAAAAGGAAAAATAAAAATAAGCTGATTAGTTTTTATCACTTGTTATAAGGAAGAAATAGCTAATGACACTAAATACTCTCTATTTAGAAGAATGTTAGAAATTAAATTCCAGGCCAGTGCGGTGGCTCATGCCTGTAATCCCAGCACTTTGGGAGGCCAAGGTGGGCAGATCACGAGGGCAAGAGATTGAGACCTTCCTGGCCAACATGGTGAAACCCCGTCTCTACCAAAAATACAAAAAGTAGCTGGGCATGGTGGTGCACGACTGTAGTCCCAGCTACTTGGGAGGCTGAGGCAGGAGAATCACTTGCACTCGGGAGTTGGAGGTTGCAGTGAGCCAAGATCACGCCACTGTACTCCAGCCTGGCAACAGAGCAAGACTCTGTTTCAAAAAAAAAAAAAAGAAATTAAATTCTAAAAAGCCCATTGTTCATAGCTCTAAGTTCAAGATTAAAGCAATAATTCGTGTTAATTAATGCCTGTCCCTCTATCTTCTCTCCTTAATTGTCTCCAGCTAAGAAAGTATCAGAGCTGGAAAATCCACCATTACCATTTCCAACTCAAATGGGCTTCCAGGACACCCAGGTTGTCCTTAATTCCCTCTGCAGATGTACCTCCTTGTAATCCGCAAAAGCCCTCATTCCACCCCATTCCCAATTACCTGGCCAGCCATTTGCCTGTTGCTACTGAAGTCTCTAGTTCTTCCTCCTCAAGGGCACCAGAGTAACATTCAACCTAACATCCAGCCTGCACTCCTGCTCATCTTAGCTAAAACAACACCTTTTCCTGTTTTATTTTCCTAGTAGCTATATTTTCTGTATATATAAAAAAAGTTATCTTGTTTGTTTACACATTTGCTGTCAGTTCTTGTTACAGAGAATGGTGTTTATCTCTTCTACTCAACATGTAACTCCAGTTTCTAGAACAATGCCTGACACTTAGGAGGTGCTTGAAAATATTTGTTGAATGAGTAATTCTACTTAACTCCCTTGAAGCTTCAAAGCATCTTGGGGCCAGGTGTGGTGGCTCATACCTATAATCCCAACACTTTGGGAGGGCAAGGGGAGAGGATGACTTCATCCCAGGAGTTTGAGACCAGCCTGGGCAACAAAGTGAGACTCCATTTCTACAAAAAATAAAATAATTAGCCAGGCATGGCAGTATGCACCTATAGTCCTTGCTAGTCTGGAGGCTGAAGTGGGAGGATCACTTGAACCCAGGAGTTTGAGGCTGCAGTAAGCTCTGATCGCACCACTGCATTCCAGTAGAGAACTAGGCCTTGTGTTTTAAAAAATAAACAAATAAATAAATGAAAAGCATCTTGGGCTCAAGGAGCTTCTTTATTGTTCCATAACAGCTAGCAACTCTCACACTCTGTCCATTTCATCATCACCTGGAAATGCCCCACCTCTGAAATTGTAAACCCCACAGACATTTGCTCCAGTTATTAATTCCTTTTTCTCTCTTTCTCTGGTACATTCTCTACTGCCTTACTCCCAACAGCCCAGGATTCTAATCGTAACACAAATGCTCCACCAATTCCATCTAATGGTTTACCTCTCACTTCCCTCTATGGCTAAGGTTAGTAAAAGGGTAGCTGATACCCCACTAGTTTCATTTCCCCTTCTCCCACTCTCTTTCAACCCAGGCACTCTGGCATCAGTTTCCACCACTCTACCAAAACTGCCTTTGCCAACGTCACCACCCTACGATCCCATCACATTGTAAAAAAAAATTTAACTTACTTAAAAAAAAAGTACTCTAATACCAAGTGTTAGGAATATATGGGAAAACAAGAACTTTTATACGGCTGGAGTAAAAATTGGTACACCAGCCTGGGCAACAAAGTGAGACCTCATCTCTACAAAAACAAAAAACAAAAAACAAAAAACATTAGCCAGGCATGGTAGTACATGCCTGTGGTCCCAGCAACACAACAAGTTGAGGCAGGAGGATCACTTGAGACTAGGAAGTCGAGGCTGCAGTGAGCCATAATCACACCACTGCACACCAGCCTGGGTGACAGAAGGAGACCCTGTCTCAAAAAAAAAAGAAAAAGGGACAACCATTTTGGAGAGCAATTGACAATTGACAATATCTACAATATCTGGCACAGTTAAAAACATGAATTACCAGAAACATATTCTGCTAGAGAAACTGTCCTATGTGAACACAAGAAGACATATGTATGAATGTTTGTCACAGCATTGCTTATAATAGCAGAAATTTGGTGGGACGCAATGGCTCACACCTGTAATCCCAGCACTTTGGGAGGCCGAGGCAAATGGATCACGAGGTCAGAAGTTTGAGACAAGCCTGACCAACATGGTGAAACCCTGTCTGTACTAAAAATACAAAAATTAGCCGGGCGTGGTGGCAGGTGCCTGTGATCCAAGTTACTCAGGAGGCTGAGGCAGGAGAATGGCGTGAACCTGGGAGGCGGAGGTTGCAGTGAGCCAAGATCACATCATTGCACTCCAGCCTGGCTACATAGAGCATGACTCCATCTCAGAAAAAAAAAAAAAAAAAAGCAGAAATTTGGAAATTACCTAGATGTCCATCCATTGTGGTAGAGACTTGTTTCTTAAACTTCCCCTTCCCCTTCTTCATCAGTAATAGAACAATCAAATTTGAGGCATGTGGTCACTTAGAATGAAAATTCCTCTTCCCACTCTCCTTTATAGCTGATAATTATAGCTGATAATGTGATTAAGTTTTCACCAATTGGTGTAAGCAAAATGGGGGAATGAGGCTTCTTCCCTTTCTCCCTTGTACTGTAGTAATGCAGATGTGTTCACTAGAGGTGGAATGACCACCTTGAATTTTGAGGTGACTTTGTACATAAAGGCCTATGCACAGTGGAGTAACAAGATTGAGGAAGCTAGGGTCCCTAAACTTAGGACACTCCATACCATCCCTGGAAAACCATCTTTAGGCCAGGCATGGTGGCTCACACCTGTAATCCCACCACTTCGGGAGGCTGAAGTGGACAGATCACTTGAGGCCAGAAGTTCAGGACCAGCCCAGCCAACATGGAGAAACCCCGTCTCTACTAAAAATACAAAAATTAGCCAGGTGTGGTGGCAAATGCCTGTAATCCCAGCTACTTGGGAGGCTGAGGCAGGAGAATCACTTTAACCTGGGAGGCGGAGGTTGCAGTGAGCCGAGATCTGAGATCGCACCACTGCACTCCAGCCTGAGCGACAGAGCTAGACTCCAGCTCAAAAAAAAAAAAAAAAAAAAGAAAAGAAAAGAAAACCATCTTTAGACATACACACAAGAGAGAGAAAATTTTCTTATCAACACTGTTATTTTGTTTTTTTCAGTCATCTTTAGCCAAACTTAATCTTAACATTGAAATCAATGTATTCATAAAATGGACTCCAGAAAAACAATAAATAGACAAACACACAAGAGAGATCTATCAACATGGACAAACCTCAAAACATAATGTTGCAGAATAATGCATAGAAAATTATACCACTTAAAACTTAAAATGCAAGACAGCCCATTATTGTTTATGGATCTATACATATGTATAAAAAATATTAAAACATATTAATATAATTCAGAACAACTTCAAGATAATGGTATCTTTAGAGCAAGAACTTTTCTGATTCTACATTGGTTAACCAGCTGCATTACTGATTATCTCATCAGCCAGGATGGTCAAAGCTAAACTAGTTCATCAAGAGCTTCCAAGGATGATCTATCCATCTCTCTAACCCCTCTTAAAACCACTGTCAATGAAATAAAGCCCTGTTCTTCAGTATCTGAGTCACTCCTTGATGACAAAAGGTGAGACAAGCTTTTTCTGGGACTGTGAAATGACTGTGAAAATCAAGCTAAGGAGAATATCCTGCCACACTTCAACAAGAGGAGAAGGCAGGAGAAGTAACCTTGGCTAAGTGGCCTCTATAACTGAAATTTATTTATATTCATCCATTCATCAACTCCTTCCTGAGTGTATTCTGAGTTAAGGTTTGAAATATTGACCCTATAAATTAATGTCTATGAAAGAAGAGCTAGTTGCTTTTTTTTTTACTTTTAATTCAGGGGTACATGTGAAGGTTTGTTACACAGGTAAACTCATGTCATGAGTGTTTGTTGTATAGATTATTTCATCACCCTGGTATTAAGCCTAGTACCCAATAGTTATTTTTTTCTGTTTCTCTTCCTCCTCCCACCTTCCACCCTCAAGGAGACCCCAGTGTCTGTTGTTCCCCTCTTTGTGTTCATGAGTTCTCATCATTTAGCTTCCACTTATAAGTAAGAACATGCAGTATTTGGTTTTCTGTTCCTGCAGTAGTTTGCTAAGGATAGCGGCCTCCAGCTCCATCCATGTTCCAGGTTCAACTCCTTTCTACCTATGTGACCACTAGCTAAACTTCAGTTTTACAATTTGTAATATAGTGTTGTTGTAAAAATCATTTTAACTAAGTATATATATATATATATATATATATAGCATATTAAGTAGGAACTCAACAAATGGGGGTCATTATTCTAGCTGTTATTAGAAACTTGAAGATGGCTAACTGGTTGATTTTCTCCTTCATCTCAAGCTCAGATTTCCTCCACATATAAAAAAAAATGTAGCTTCTGTACTACATTACTTTTTATATGTGGAGGAAATATGATGGTTTTAATTGAACCCATCATCCAAATAGTGAACATAGTACCCAATAGGTAGTTTTTCAACCATTTCCCCTTCCCTCCCCCTTTTGGAGTCCCCAGTGTCTATTGTTCTCATCTTTTTTTTTTGAGATGGAATTTCACTCTTGTTGCCCAGGCTGGAGTGTAATGGCGCAATCTCGGCTCACTGCAACCTTCACCTTCTAGGTTCAAGCAATTCTCCTGCCTTAGCCTCCTGAGTAGCTGGGATTAGAGGCATGTGCCACCACACCCAGATAACTTTTGTATTTTCAGTAGAGACAGGGTTTCACCATGTTGGCCAGGCCGGTCTCAAACTCCTGACCTCAGGTGATCCACCCACCTTGGCCTCCCAAAGCGCTGAGATTACAGGAATGAGGCACCGTGCCCGGCCTTGTTCCTATCTTTATGTCCACATGTACCCAATGTTTAGCTTCCACTTACAAGTGAGAACATGTGGTATCTGGTTTTCTGTTTCTGCATTAATTCACTTAGGACAATGGCCTACAGCTGTAGCCACATTGCTGCAAAGGACATGTTCATTCTTTCTATGGCTATGTAGTATTCCATGGTATATATGTACTACATATGCTTTATCCAATTCACCCCGATGGGCACCTAGGAGATTCCATGTCTTTGGTATTGTGAATAGTGATATGATAACCATGCAAGTGCAGGTATCTTTTGGGTAGAACAATTTATTTTCCTTTGGGTAGATACCCAGTAATGGTATTGCTGGGTCGAATGGTAGTTCTATTTTTAGTTCTTTGAGATCTCTCCAAACTGCTTTCCACGGTGGCTGAACAAATTTACAATCCCACCAACAGTGTATATAAGTATTCCCTTTTCTCTGTAACCTCACCAACATCTGTTATTTTTTTGACTTGTAGTAATAGCCCTTCTGACAAGTATGAGATGGTATCTCATTGTAATTTTGATTTATGTTTCTCTGATGTTTAGTAATGTTAAGCATTTTTCATGTGTTTTTTGGCCACTTTTATGTCTTCTTTTGAGAAGTGCCTGTTCATGTCCTTTGCCTACTTCTTAATGGGGTTGTTTTTTTCTTTTTTAAGGTCCTTATGATTCTGAGTATTAGACCTTTGTCAGATGCGTAGTTTACAAATATTTTCTCTCATTCTGTAGGTTGTCTGTTTACTCAATCGATAGTTTCTTTTTCTGTGCAAGAAGCTCTTTAGTTTAATTAGTTCCTGCTTGTCAGTTTTTGTTTTCTTTGTGTTTGCTTTTGAGGACTTAAGTCATAATTTTTAGCGTAAGCCAATGTCCAGAAGAGTATTTCCAAGGTTTTCTTCTAGGATTTCTATAGTTTGAGGTCTTACATGTAAGTCTTTAATTCATCTTGACTTAACTTTTGTATATGGTGTAAGGTAGGGGTCAAGTTTCATTCTTCTGCATATAGTTACCCAATTTCCCCAGCACCATTATTGAATAGAGAGTCCTTTCCCCATTGCTTATTCTTGTTGACTTTGTCAAATATTAGTTGGTTGTAGGTAATGCATCTTTATTTCTGGGTTCTCTACTCTATTCTATTAATTTATGTAACTATTTGCATAACAGTGCCATGATGTTTTGGTTACTTTAGCCTTGTGGTATAGTTTGAAATCAGTTAATGTGATACCTCTGCCTTTGTGCTTTTTGCTTAGGGTTGCTTTGGCTATTCAGGCTCTTTTTTGGTTCCACGTGAATCTTAGAAGCATTTTTTTTTCTAATTTTGTGAAGAATTACATTGACGGTTAGATAGAAATAGCACTGAATCTGTAAATTGCTTTGGGCAGTATGGCCATTTTAGAGATATTGATTCTTCCAACCCATGAGCATGGAATGTTTTTCCATTTATTTGTGTCATCTCTGATTTCTTTCAGCAATGTTTTGTAGTTCTCCTTGTAGAGATCTTTCACCTCCTTGCTTAGATATATTCCTAACTCTATGTGTGTGTGTGTGTGTGTGTATTGTAAATGAGATTATGTTCTTGGTTTGGTTCTCAGCTTAAACATTATTGGTGTGTAGAAATGGTATTGATTTTTTCACATTGATTTTGTATCCTGAAACTTTACTGAAGTTGTTCATCAAGTCTAGAAGCTTTTTGGTGAAATGTTTAGGGGTTTCCAGGTATAGAATCATATCATCAGTGAAGAGAGATGATTTAACTTCTTCTTTTCCTATTTGGATGACTTTTATTTCTTTCTCCTGCCTGGTTGGCCTGGCCAGGACTTTCAGTACTATGTTGCATAGGAGTGGTAAAAGTGGACATCTTTGTCTTTTTCCAGTTCTTGGGGGAATGCTTTCCAACTTTTGCTCATTCAGTATGATATTGGCTGTGACTTTGTCATTGATGGCTCTTATTATCTTGAGGTATATTCCTTTGATGCCTAGTTTGTTGTGGGTTTTTATCACTAAGAGATGTTGGATTTTATTGGCTACTTTCTCTGCATCTATTGAGATCATCTATAGTTTTTGTTTTTAATTCTGTTTATGTGTTGAATCATGTTTATTGATTTGTGTATGTTGAACCATCCTTGCATCTCAGGAATAAAGCCCACTTGATCATGGTGGATTATCTTTTTGATGTGCTGCTGGATTTAGTTTGCTAGTATTTTGTTGAGAATTTTTGTGTCTATGTTCATCAGGGATATTGGCCTGTAGTTTTGTTTTGCTTTGTTTTGTTTTATTGTGTGTGTGGTTTCTTTGCCAGATTTTGGTATCAGAATGAGTTTTGCAGAATGAATTAGGGAGAAATCCTTCCTCTTCTGTTTTTTGGAATAGTTTCAGTAAGATTAGTACCAGCTCTTCTTTGTACATCTGGTAGAATTCAGCTGTGAATCCATCTGGTCTAGGACTTTTTTGGTTGGATTCTATTTCATAACTTGTTATTGATCTGTCCAGGTTTTCACTTTCTTTTGATTCAATCTTAGGAGATTACATGTTTCCAGGAATTTATCCATTTCCTCTAGACTTTCTAGTTTGTGCACATAGAGATGTTTGTAGTAGTCTCTGAGGATCTTTTGCATATCTATGGGATCAGTTGCAATGTCACTTTTGTCATTTCTGATTGTGCTTATTTTAATCTTCTCTCTCTCTCTTTCTTTTCTTTTTTTTTGTTAATCCAGCTAGCAGTCTATCGTCTTGTATTGTTGTTGTTGTTGTTGTTGTTTTATTTATTTTTTTTGAGACGGAGTCTCTCTCTGTCACCCAGGCTGGAGTGAAGTGGGGCGATCTCGGCTCACTGCAAGCTCTGCCTCCGGGGTTCACGCCATTCTCCTGCCTCAGCCTCCTGAGTAGCTGGGACGACAGGTGCCTGCCACCACGCCCAGCTAATTTTTTTTTGTATTGTTAGTAGAGACGGGGTTTCACCGTGTTAGCCAGGATGGTCTCGATCTCCTGACTTCATGATCCACCCGCCTCGGCCTCCCAAAGTGCTGGGATTACAGGCGTGAGCCACCGCGCCTGGCCTGTTGTTGTTGTTTTTGAGACGGAGTCTCACTGTCGCCCAGGCTGGAGTGCAGTGGCATGATCTTGGCTCATTGCAACCTCCGCCTCCCGGATTCAAGCAATTCTCCTTGCCTCAGTCTCCTGAGTAGCTGGGATTACAGGCGCCCACTACCACACACAGGTAATTTTTTGTATTTTTTAGTAGAGACGGGGTTTCACCATGTTGACCAGGCTGATCTTGAACTCCTGACCTTAGGTGATCGTCCACCTCAGCCTCCCAAAGTGCTGGGATTATAGGTGTGAGCCACCGCGCCCAGCCTCAATCTTGTTTATCCTTTCAAATAACACACTTTGTGTTTCATTGATCCATTGTATGGTTTTCTTGGTCCAAGTTTGTTTAGTTCTGCTCTAATTATATATTTTTTTTCCCTTTTGCTAGCTTTAGGTTTAGTTTGTTCTTGTTTTTCTAGTTCTATTATGTGTTCTATAAGGTTGTTAATTTGAGACCTATCTTCTGGATGTCAAAGCCGATATTCTTTAATATTGTACTACACCATTTACCACCATTAACATTATTAACTTTCATGGACTAGTCCCATGCATAGGTAAATGAAATGGTTGACTACACTGTGCAATTAAAAGCTACTGAAGGCTGGTGCAGTGGCTTATGCCTGTAATCCCAGCACTTTGGGAAGCCAAGGCAGGTGGATCACCTGAGGTCAAAAGTTTGAAACCAGCCTGGCCAACATGGTGAAACCCTGTCTCTACTAAAAATACAAAAAATTATCTGGGTGTGGTGGTAGGTACCTGTAATCCCAGCTACTTGGGAGGCTGAGGCAGGAGAATTGCTTGAACCTGGGTGGCGGAGGTCGCAGTGAGCCAATATCCTGCCACTGCCCTCCAACTTGGGTGACAGAGTGAGACTCTATCTCAAAAAAAGAAAGAAAAAAAGAAAAAAAGAAGCTACTGAAGGATTTACCTGTCCCCAAACACTGTCTCCACATTCTGCAATAGTAATAACAGTTATGTCACTTTTTGAGTTATTTTTTTCCATAATATTAGTAAAGTTTGCCCCCTATGGGAGATAATACATTAATCCATAGATTAACAAATTAAACTGCAATTTAATAACTATCTATTAAAACTACATTCCCAGCAGAAGTAGAATTAAAAAACAAAAACAAAACAAAACAAAACAAAAACCTAGATTCTCTGCAGAAAAATAGGATTAAAAAGAACAAAAACGGCCGGGCACAGTGACTCATGCCTGTAATCCCAGCACTTTGGGAGGCCAAGGTGGGCAGATCACCTGAGGTCAGGAGTTCGAGACCAGCCTGACCAATATAGGGAAACCCCGTCTCTACTAAAAATACAAAAATTAGCCAGGCATGGTGGCGGTCACCTGTAATCCCAGCTACTCGGGAGGCTGAGGCAGGAGAATGGCTTGAACCTGGGAGGCAGAGCTTGCAGTGAGCCGAGATTGCGCCACTGCACTCCAGCCTGGGTGACAGAGTGAGACTCTGACTCAAAAAAACAAAACAAAACAAAAAACACTTTCCTTGATCTCCCAGTAAGTGGATAGTCAAGCTAGGAGTTGAGTCTATGTATTTAATCATTGTATTATACTTTTCTCTCCTATTTCTCACTCTCGTTTCAGTCACTCCTCATATGACATGCGATTCTCCATCCTTTTCCTGTGACTCACAGTCCAGGTGGTCACTGCTGCTTTTAAAGAGTCACTGTAGTAGACTGAGTTCACTGGGAAGCAGGCACTGAGACAGAGTTTATAGCTTGCAGGATGTTTATTAAGGAGCACCCTTGGTGTCAACACATAAGGAACAGGGCAGGGGAGGTAGGAGCAAAGCAAACCCAAGACATTTTCATAATTTTTATAGGCCTACTAAAGCATATGTTATAAAATATTCATAGCTTACTCTGAAAAGGTAAATATTTTGAATTGACTGGATATATAAGATCAGCTGAAATTTTGCCTACATTAAATTAATCTTGGCCAGGAGCAGTGGCTCATGCCTGTAATCCCAGCACTTTGGGAGGCCGAGGTGGGCAGATCACCTGAGGTCGGGAGTTTGAGACCAGCCTGGCCAACATGGCAAAAACCCGTCTCTACTAAAACTACAAAAATTAGCAGGGCTTGGTGGCAGGCGCCTGTAGTCCCAGCTACTCAGGAGGCTGAGGCAGGAGAATCGCTTGAACCCGGGGGGCAGAGGCTGCAGTGAGCCAAGATTGCACCATTGCACTCCAGCCTGGGTGACAGAGCAGGACTCCATCTCAAAATCAAAATAATAATTAATCTTATGCCCTATTTTTGTCCTCAAATTTGATCAAGGCAAATTCACCCAGAACCCACTATTAAAATGGGACATAATTGTATTGAGGAGTGATGATCATGGAAACCATTTTACTGATTCAGGCTAATTAAGTAAAAAAAAAAAAGGGGGGGCCTATTTTAACTTCCTCAGATATGTGATATATCTTTGAAAATACAAGGTAAATTCTTCTTGTAAATGTTACAAAAAGGGCTACAGATCCCTTAATAAAGATTATTAGACCTTTATCCATGTACAAGTTCTTTTGTTTGTTAGTTTAATAATGCTACTGCTGGTTGATCGACCAAGCTGTTTTAGGAGCTCCACAGTATATTAGCAAGTCTGTAAAGTAATAGATAATTAGTCCTTAACCAAACAAAAAGGAGAATGTCACAGCCCCCACAAATCTGTTACTTGTCAGATGTCTATTACAGTGGCTGCTCCAAATGCCATTAAAGTGAAACCTTGAATTCTTGCCTATTTATTCTCACAGTCTGTTTATCAACTCTTCGTATTCTAAAGCTCCATACACTTGTTTTCTTGTTTTTTATTACACTATTAATTTCAGCAATTACAATGTATGGCTTAGCTAGAGGAGTTTCTACAGTATAAATATTAAAAATAGGCCGGACGCGGTGGCCCATACCTGTAATCCTAGCACTTTGGGAGGCCGAGGTGGGCGGATCATTTGAGGCCAGGCATTCAAGATTAGCCTGGTCAACATGGTGAAACCCCTTCTCTACTAAAAATACAAAAATTAGCCGGGCATAGTGGCACGTGCCTCTAATCCCAGCTACTCAGGAGGCTGAGGCAGGAGAATTGCTTGAACCCGGGAGGCGGCGGTTGCAGTGAGCTGAGATCACGCCACTGCACTCCAGCCTGGGCAACACAGTGAGACACTGTCTCAAAAAAAAAATACATAAAAATAAAAATCACACAAATGTATGAAAGGAAGATTGATGGAATATTATTTTAATAACAGCTATGAAGTACAGAAGATACAGAAATTTACTAGGGAAAATTAAAAGTAAGTAAATTAGAAGAAACAGGAAGTAGAAGGTGATAAAGAATCATCCATCTGCTAAATTAATAACTCTCATTCAATGTGGATTTCAATACAGTATTGTTACTCCACATTACTAAGTTCACTGAGAAGATACATTAAGTGGCAACTTCCACTGTTAAGTTTAATTACTTTTACAAAGTAAGCCAGTCAGATTCCTCAGATGCCAGACTCTTGGTTATATTTTTCAGCAGGCCATAGCATCTCTAATACCCAGCAAAATCCAGGTTACCACAGACATAACTACTTCTTCGAAGTAGTCCAACCCTGTCTCTTTCACTAAACTAACTTGATTCCCTTGTTAATTTTGTATAAATGTTCTCCATGGAAACAGCTCCTTGTTAGTCATACTGAGAAAGGAGCAAAATAACCTGGCTGCTTGGGTATACCAATTACTATTATCAGTAGGTTTTTTGGTTTGTTTTTGTTTTTTACTCTCTTGAATTAATGAATTTGCTAGACGTCAAAGGAGACTTCAATGCTTATCAAACACAATCTTCTGTATAGATGGTTTTCCCATGAATGAACCCAAGATTTCCTATAAGAATTACACAATATGTGTTGTTCACTTTGCCAAGTCTTTATCTTGCCTATGATGTAAAGCTGAGCTCTGAGAGGGAAATACTGAGAGAAGGGTCAGCCGGAGGCCCTGAACCACCTTCATAGCTGCAAGGGGAAACTGACTAATCTTAGAAATTTGTTTTTCCTTCCTTGTCCTAGGCTTAATCCAACTGGAGGAAATTGACTGGCATTTCATTATTTTCCTTTACAATAAGCTCGGAGCAAGCTGCAGAGGAAACTAGTCAGGTCAGAGCAGAAAGGAAACTGCCTAGTACCTTCGTCAGTTTCCTGTTGCATCTGACTGATAGCAGAACGAAGAGGATGTGATGTTATGGTGCTGGGGTTTGATTCTGAGATGCTGCTGATAAAGGCTCCACCTTCCATTCAGTGGCTAGTGATTCATGGTTTTCTACTGACCTAATCTAGCTTCAGACTTCAGAGCTTTCCCTTTAAGAATCCCTTAGCTACCTAGACTTTCAACTGCTTATGCTGCGTAAGATATAGAGAGCCTAGAATGAAAATCTATTATTTATAAACAGCTCCCTGGTAATCTATCAAGCTCCAGAAATACACAAGATCTGTCTCCAGGGAAATTAGTTCCTTCAGGGTTTGGTCTGCTCACCACAGACATTTCCATGGGAAAAATGTCTTCTGATTTAGTCAAGTGGTAGGTAGGAGTGTTTTAAAGACATTTTGTTAGAATCTGTATCCCAAATATTCCTTTTTTCTTTCTTTCCTTTTAGAGACAGGGTATGGCTCTGTCGCCCAGGCTGCAGTACAGTGGTACAATCTCCACTCGCTGCAGCTTCAATTTCCTGAGCTCAGGCAGTCCACCCAACTCAGCGTCCCAAGTAGCTGGAACTAAAGCTGTGCACCACCACACCCGGCTAATTTTTTTTTTTTTTTGTATTTTTTTTGTAGAGACAGGGTTTCACCATGTTGCCCAGGTTGGTCTCAAACTCCTGGACTCAAGCGATCCGCCCACCTTGGACTCCCAAAGTGCTGAGATTACAGGCGTAAGCCACCATGTCATGTCCAGCCCCAAATATTCTTAATAGGGCATATGACCATTCTATTTAAAAATTTTAATGACTTCTCCTTGATTTAGTATAAAATTCTAGTTTCTTTACAAATAATTTGAAAGCCTTATACAATCTATTGCCTACCTACCTTTCTAGACTTATTTCAAACTATCCCACTATTTTTTTTTTTGAGACAGAGTTTTGCTCTTATCACCCAGGCTGGAGTACAGTGGCGCTATCTCAGCTCACTGCAACCTCCACCTCCTGGATTCAAGCGATTCTCCTGCCTCAGCCTCCCAAGTAGCTGGAATTAACAGGCATGCCCCACCACACCTAGCTAATTTTTGTATTTTTAGTAGAGATGGGTTTTCCCCATGTTGGCCAGGCTGGTCTCGAACTCCTGAGCTCAGGTGATCCGCCTGCCTCGGCCTCCCAAAGTGCTGGGATTGCAGGTGTGAGCCACTGCACCCGGCGAAGTTTTTTTTAAAAGAGTCCATACATAGTGTTCCAAGTTTTTGGAGCTTGGGCTTAGGCCGGGCTATCATCCTAAATGTCCTCACCGTTTCTGTTTTTGTTTGTAATTCAAGTCCAGTTTCAGTTGCTTCTTCATTAGGTCTTCCACAACTACTTCGGGTACAAAGAAATTGCACAATCATTGTTGTATTTATTATCTCTATTTCTCACTTGGCCGTTAACCACTTCACAGAGGGAGCGTATCTTGATTTTTTTTTTTTTTTTGAGATGGAATTTCTCTCTTGTCGCCCAGGCTGGAGTGTTTGTCGATCTCGGCTCGCTGCAACCTCCGCCTCCCAGGTTCAAGTGATTCTCCTACCCCAGCCTCCCGAGTAGCTGGGATTATAGCCGCCTGCCACCATGCCCGGCTAATTTTTATATTTTTAGTACTGACGGGGTTTCACCATGTTGGCCAGGTTGGTCGCGAACTCCTGACCTCAGGTGATCCACCCACCTCAGCCTCCCAAAGTGCTGGGATTACAGGTGTAAGCCACTGCGCCCGGCCTCTTGTGCTGTTTTATTATGCGGTAGTGATTCTTAAATCTTGCATTCCTGTTTAAGTTTGTATTATTTTGTAATAATTTCAGGAGGAAGATTATATGTCTTACTTCTTTCTGTGTCTGCACACCATGTAAAGACCATGTAGTGTCTTCAATCATATTTTAGATTAATTTATTGAAAGCACAAGTATTAAACAGGAACAAACATAACCATGTATATATTTAAGTGGAATACAATGATCCTGCACTACAATAAAATAATTATTGGCTTGGGCAATTTAAATAGGTTAAATTCTTATAGACTCTCAGATTTATAATTTTACAGGAAATGCCTTGACCATTTTAACCAACCAATCAACCAAGTTATTAAACAAGCAAAAGCAAACAGAAGTTTCTAAGTTTGGCTGATAATGATACCTGGTTTGTTGACTGCACCTGTGCAGATATAGCTTAATTGACTGTAACAAATATACCATTTGAGTGTAGGATGTTGATGGTGGGGGAGGCTGTACCTGTGTGGAGTTAGAAGGTACATAAGAAATCTCTGTACCTTCTGCTTATTTTTGCTGTGAACTTAAAATTGCTCTGAAAAACAAAGTCTATTAAAACAACAACAAAAGGGTGGGCGTGGTGGCTCCTGACTGTAATCCCAACGCTTTGGGAGGCCGAGGTGGGTGGATCACCTGAGGTCAGGAGTTTGAGACCAGCCTGACCAACATGGTGAAACCCCATCTCTACTAAAACTACAAAAATTAGCTGGGTGTGGTGGCACGCACCTGTAATTCCAGTTACTCACGAGGCTGAGGCAGGAGTATTGCTTGAACCCGGGAGGTGGAGGTTGCAGTGAGCTGTGATCGCGTCATTGCACTCCAGCCTGGGCAACAGAGCAAGACTCTGTCTCAAAAATAAAATAAAATAAAATAAAAACAACAACAACAAACAAAAAACCTTCTCAGCACTTGTTGTATTGAACCATTTATGTACCACACCAGATTGCTCAGTAGTATCTGATCCCCACCCCCAAACCTCAGTCACTTGACAAGTTTCCACAGTCATCGTGATAGAAGAAGGAGTTCCTGTGTAGGGCATGGCCTGACAAAGAGGGACCTTTGTATATTCACATTGTCTGGGATCCCTGGAGGCTGTGCCTTCACCAGAAGCTTCCAGGAGTTGTTAGAAATCACAGAAGGGCAAAAGGAGCGGACTTTAATGAGTGAGAGACCAGAGAGACCAGAGACAGAGAGAACCCAACAAAGAAATTGTCGTTTGTCCTATCCATGGACTGTTCTGAGATGTGCTGGATTTCTATAACCTCTCTGGACACCGAACTATCAGCCATGTTTTGTTGTGAAGCTGTGTCTCCAGTAAAACAATATACCACTTTTTATTTGCTCTCCTTCCTTCGCGGACTCAATTTCTTTTTCTCTTCTTTCTTAGTGCCCTGGGATTGTACCTGTCTCCAGAATGATGGATATATAACTTCTATTTTCTTTTTTTCTACTTTTTTTTTTTTTTTGAGACAGAGTTCGCTCTGTTGCCCAGGCTGGAATGCAATGGCGTGGTCTCGGCTCACGGCAAGCTCTGCCTCCCAGGTTCAAGTGATTCTCCTGCCTCAGCCTCCCGAGTAGCTGGGATTACAGGCATGCACTACTACACCCTGCTAATTTTGTATTTTTAGTAGAGACAGGATTTCTCCATGTTGGTCAGGCTGGTCTCGAACTCCCGACCTCAGGTGATCCGCCTGCCTGGGCCTCCCAAAGTGCTGGGATTACAGGTGTGAGCCACCACATCCGGCTATAACATCTATTTTCTAGGAAAGGTGAACCACTTTCAAATGCCAAACCCTGTGCTAGGTATTAGGGAAAAGACATCATGTTCTAGTGTTACAAATACTTTTTAAAATATTTTATTTGTTTGCTTTAATGAATTCATATGGTCAAAAAAGCAAAGTCTTGAAAGGATAAACAGTGGAAACCTCCTGTATTAGTCCGTTCTCACACTGCTATAAAGACATACCTGAAATTTGGTAATTTATAAAGAAAAGGGGTTTAATTGACTCACAGTTTTGCATGGCTGGGGAAGCCTCAGGAAACTTACAATCATGGTGGAAGGTGAAAGGGAAGCAAGGTGTGTCTTATACGATGGCAGGAGAGAGAGAACAAAGGAAGTCACACTTTTAAACATCAGATCTTGTGAGAACTCACTATCATGAAAACAGCAAGGGGGAAACCACCCCTATGTTCCAATCACCTCCCACGAGGTCCCTCCCTCAACACGTGGGGATTACAATTTGAGATGAGATTTGGGTGGGGACATAGAGCCGAACCATATTACCTCCCTTCCACACATGTGCCCCTGACACTCCATGACTTCTGCCTCCTGTTCCCCTCCCAATAATAGAGCTGGGAAATAATCTCATATCAATACATAAAATACTTTCACAGTATTGGCTGCACAGTATTCCAATGTGTGAATGTACCATAATTTATTTACTCATTTCATTATTGATAAACCTTTTTTTTATTATACTTTAAGTTCTGTGGTACATGTGCACAACGTGCAGGTTTGTTACATATGTATACATGTGCCATGTTGGTGTGCTGCACCCATTAACTCATCGTTTACATTAGGTATATCTCCTAATGCCATCCCTCCCCCCTCCCTCTACCCCACAACAGGCCCCAGTGTGTGATGTTCCCCTTCTTGTGTCCAAGTGTTCTCATTGTTCAATTCCCACCTATGAGTGAGAACATGTGGTGTTTGGTTTTTTGTCCTTGCGATACTTTGCTGAGAATGATAGTTTCCAGCTTCATCCATGTCCCTACAAAGGACATGAACTCATCCTTTTTCATGGCTGCATAGTATTCCATGGTGTATATGTGCCATATTTTCTTAATCCAGTCTATCATTGATGGACATTTGGGTTGGTTCCAAGTCTTTGCTATTGTGAATAGTGCCACAATAAACATACATGTGCGTGTGTCTTTATAGCAGCATGATTTATAATCCTTTGGGTACATACCCAGTAATGGGATGGCTGGGTCAAATGGTATTTCTAGTTCTAGATCCTTGAGGAATCACCACAAAAACAAGAAATAGGGAAAGGATTCCCTATTTAATAAATGGTGCTGGGAAAACTGGCTAGCCATATATAGAAAGCTAAAACTGGATCCCTTCCTTACACCTTACACAAAAATTAATTCAAGATGGATTAAAGACTTAAATGTTAGACCTAAAACCATAAAAACCCTAGAAGAAAACCTAGGCAATACCATTCAGGACATAGGCATGGGCAAGGACTTCATGTCTAAAACACCAAAAGCAATGGCAACAAAAGCCAAAATTGACAAATGGGATCTAATTAAACTAAAGAGCTTCTGCACAGCAAAAGAAACTACCATTAGAGTGAACAGGCAACCTACAGAATGGGAGAAAATTTTTACAATCTACCCATCTGACAAAGGGCTAATATCCAGAATCTACAATGAACTCAAACAAATTTACAAGAGAAAAACAAGCAACCCCATCAAAAAGTGGGCAAAGGATATGAACAGACACTTCTCAAAAGAAGACATTTATGCAGCCAACAGACACATGAGAAAATGCTCATCATCACTGGCCATCAGAGAAATGAAAATCAAAACCACAATGAGACACCATCCCACACTAGTTAGAATGGCGATCATTAAAAAGTCAGGAAACAACAGGTGCTGGAGAGGATGTGGAGAAATAGGAACACTTTTACACTGTTGCTGGGACTGTAAACTAGTTCAACCATTATTGATAAAACTTTAAGTTGTTTTACTCTGATTCCACTACAAATAATACAGACATGAATAACATAATATGTAAGCTGATTTTCACATATGCCTGCATGTCTACAAGATAAATTTCTAGTCTGGGCTCAGTGCCTCATACCTGCAATTCCAATATTTTGGGTGGCTGAAGAAGGAGGATTGCTTGAGCCCAGGAGTTTGAGAACAGCCTGGACAACACAGCAAAACCTTGTCTCTACAAAAAGTAAAAATAAAAAAATAAAAGGCTGGGTGCAGTGGCTTACACCTATAATCCCAGCACCTTGGGAGGCCGAGGCAGGTGGATCATCTGAGGCCAGGAGTTTGAGGCAAGCCTGGCCAACTTGGTGAATACCTGTCTCTACTAAAAATACAAAAATTAGCTGGGCGTGGTGGTGAGCGCCTGTAATCCCAGCTACTTGGGAAGCTGAGGCAGGAGAATCACTTGAATCTGGGAGGCGGAGATTGCAGTGAGCTGAGATCACGCCACTGCACTCCAGCCTGGGTGACAAGAGTGAAACTCTGTCTCAAAAAACAAACAAACAAAAAACAAAAAAATAGTGCACCTGTGGTTTCAGCTACTCAGGAGGCTGAGGTGGGAGGACTGCTTGAACTTGGAAGGTCAAGTTTGCAGTAAGCTATGATTATGCTACCATACTCCAGCCTGGGTGACAGAGCAAAACTCTGTCTCAAAAAAAAAAAAAAAAAAATCTAGAAGTGATACTGTTGGGTCAAAGAACATGTAGATTCATAGAAGAGCATGTATTATTACATATCCTCAACAGTACAGCATGTTAACAAAGTTTTTGCTTTTTGCCTATTTTGTCAGTAAAAAATGGTATCTCAGCATATATTTAAATTGTACTTATCTTATTATGAGTGAAGTTAAATATAATTTCAGATGTTTGTAAGCCATTTGTTTTTCCTTTTTTGAGAACTGCTTGTTTTTGAAGAAATCTTCACCAAGGGAACAATCATTGGAGCATCTGTTTTTGTTTTTTTTTGTTTTTTTTTTGTTTTTTTGAGACAGAGTCTCGCTGTCCCCCAGGCTGGAGTCCAGTGGCACGATCTCAGCTCACTGCAAGCTCCGCCTCCCAGGTTCATGCCATTCTCCTGCCTCAGCCTCCCAAGTAGCTGGGACTACAGGTGCCCGCCACCACGCCTGGCTAAATTTGGAGCCTCTGTTTCTAAAACCCTGTGCACCATGACTCAAAGAAAAGTAAACTGAGGATTTTAACACACTTCTCACTATCACTGCTTGAGATATTGAAATTTCTGTCATCTCCAAGTTGCAAAGTCTAGTTCACACACTCAGTGAGTTCACAGTCTGGCAATAAAGACAATGGAGAGAAGAGAGCAAATCAGGCTAAAGAGTACCCAGCTGTCCCAATTATAATGCCAAAAGAGGCATGATGCACTTGGATGATGAGGGCTCATAATGGTACCCAAATACTCCATTTGATGGCCAGGGGCACTGCAGCTGGCACTCTAAGCAGTATCAGGGCTAACAGGGAGATGAAAGGTAGTGCCCTGTTTCTAAGAACTCTCCAGGGTGAGGGTCGACTCTAGCCAAAAGTAGGCTGGGCTAGTACAGGCAGGGACTAAGACATTATAAGCTTTAGAGGAAAGCTATTTCAAACTATTATAGGAATACAGAGAATAGGAAGGGCTGAAATATCCCTAGGAAGCAGGATGGAAGTGAGTTCTAGAAAGGTCTCACACTGAGATGGCTTTTGAACTGGGCCTTGAAGGATAAGATGGAATAACTAGGCAGAGAGGTGGAGATGGCCCCATATGCAAAGGGAATAAAATAAGCAAAGGCATGCAGGTCAGAGATCTTTTTCCTCTGAATGATGATGAATCCAGGGTGGCCAGAGAGCAGGGAGGGCACGTGTGTGTATACACAGGAAAGGGGTATGAAAGATGGGCAGAATGAGAGATGAGGTCACCCTTTAACTAAAGTTTTTTTCTTTTTAACTAAAAGCTTTTTATTTGCAGTTCTCAACTGAACTTAAATTTTCTTATGAATGTTATTTGGCATACATGAAAATCCCTGGCATAAACATGGCTTAGGATAATGTATAAACAATCTATTTTAGGGAAAATAGAGGAAGAAGCCCACTGGATCAGAAAGAGTTGGTCCCTATTAGTCACGAGCCCTCTTGTTCCTCTCAAATCAAAAATAAATCTTAGGACCAGGGCGGTGGCACATCTGCAATCCCAGCACTTTGGGAGGCCAAGATGGCAAGACTGCTTGAGCCTGGGAGTTCAAGATCAGCTCCTGACAACATAGCTGTCTCTACTAAAAATAAAAGAAGTTAGCTGGGCATGGTGGCTCATGCCTGCAGTCCCAGCTATGCCAGAGGCGATGTGGGAGGATTGCTTGAGGCCAGGAGGATGAGGCTGCAGTGAGGCATGATCACACCACTGCACTCCAGCCTGGATGACAGAGCGAGACCTGTCTCAAATTAAATAAATAAATAGATAAGTCCTAGGACATCGAGGTTAACGGGTATGCTTATAAGGACAGAGCAACACAGCATCGGGGGTGGAATGAAGTAAAAACTTCTTAAAAAATGGACATGTAGACCAGGCACGGTGGCTCATGCCTGTAATCCCAGCACTTTGGGAGGCCGAGGCGGGTGCATCACCTGAAGTCAGGACCAGCCTGGCCAACACGGTGAAACCCATTCTCTACTAAAAATACAAAAAATTAGCCAGGCATAGTGGCAGGCACCTGTAATCCCAGGTACTTGGGAGGCTGAGGCAGGAGAATCACCTGTACCCTGGAGACAAAGGTTGCAGTGAGCTGAGATCATGCCATTGCACTCCAGCATGGGCAACAAGAGCAAAACTGCATCTCAAAAAAAAAAAGAAAGAAAGAAAAATGGACATGTGTACCCCTTTTATATTTATGATAATTAGAACTATTGGAATAAAGAACTATAAAAGCATAGATGCAAAGAGAGGTCAGTGAATGAAATTAGCTACATTACAGAACACTAATGATACCTACTATCTAAAAGCCCAGTAGATTTTACTAATGAATACTCCAGAGCTGTAACCATTTTAAAAAATCTGCTTGGCTTTAACAAGAAAAATACATGATAATTATTTTTTCAAGGAGACATTGCCAAGGTTTATCCATGCCAAAATGCTGATGGAAATTTTAATGTGAAATGAACCACAGAAAAGAGATGATAATGAGAGAGGCTTACAAAGGCCCTGTCATCTGCAGACACTGGCATTCTCTATTTTTCTTTCAGCTCCTCCTCAAACTGTTCTCCCCTAATCCTCGATGTTTATATTATCCACCCCCATAAAATCCAACACTTGACAGACTCTAGGGCTTAAAAGCAAGAGCTAAACTCTCAAATCTGTACATATAAGATAAAACTAGTGACAGAGGTTCAAAAGACCTCACTGATATCTCTCATAGCATCAGTCAGCCTTGCCTTGCGGATCCAAGCAAGGGCCATCTCTGGTCAATTCTTTTGTAAGGACTACTGTCTACATCTTATAGACTTACCTATGACTTGCGTAAGGACTCAGGACAAATCAAACCAAGAACTTTCCAAAAGAGTAGTAGGGAAGATAGGGGCTGAATGCAGTGAGGTGGAGCTTCCAAGGGCTAGTTGAGAAGTGATTACACAGGACAGGATAAGGTTTTGTACTCACAGTCCATCACAGATACTCTGAATTGCTTACTCCACTGCCATTCCCCTTCTTTCCTGCTAGCAGAGCCCCGGTTTTGTTCAGGAAAACATTCCCAGCCCATGGGATGAGTGATGATTGGTCTAAGCCAATCGTAGTGGACTTATTCTCCTTTGCCAGTATTGGTAGAAGACTGGGCACATGGCCCAGACTTAACCAGTGCATTGTCAGAAGTAGTCAATTGAGGGTATGTGGAAAAAATTTATTTCCTGATAAAAGAAACGCTAGGGAAGTGGAAGCCTTTGGCCTCTCTTCCCTCGATTCCAGCTTGAATGCCGTTGTATGAGGGGATCTCAAGGTAAGAGCTTCGCAAAGACAGACATTGCTGACTTACTGAGGAGGCATGGTGGACTCTGCCTTCTTGATTACATTGTTGAATTACCAAACTAACCTTGAGACTCGCCTCTTGTTGAGTGAACAACAAATATTATTATGCTCTTAGGCCACTATTTGTTGGGATTTCTGTTTCTTGTAGCTGAAAGAACATCCTATATGTGTAGACAGCAAACTGATAACCAGGGATGTAGTGGCAAGGTGAAGTCCAAAGGGCCAGGAAGAACAGTAAGTAGGAAGAGAGGACCAGGAGCATCTCAGAATGCAGTATGGGGAACAGGCTGGGAAAATGTTGAGGAGGTGCTGGGAGCGGGTCTGCTGAGTTCCTGGCGGCCTTCCTCCATGTGCTTCCAGCTGTGTGAAACAGAGGTGATACTAACATTTTAAAGAATCACTGTGGGGCTGGGCATGGTGGCTTACGCCTGTAATCCCAGCATTTTTGGGGGCCGAGGTGGGCTGATCACTTGAGGCCAGGAGTTCGAGACCAGCCTAGGCAACATAGCAAAACTCCACCTCTACTAAAAATATAAAAATTAGCTGGGCCTGGTGGCACACGCCTGTAATCCCAGCTACTCGGGAGGCTAAGGCAGGAGAATTGCTTGAACCCGGGAGGCACAGGTTGCAGTGAGCCGAGATCAAGCCAGTGCACTCCAACCTATGTGACAAAGCAAGACTCCATCTCAAAAAAAAGAAAAAAAAAGTCTACATTCCTTAGCCTTTCGCCCTACCATCTTGCCACACACAGACATCTCTAGATTTTCGTTCTTTAAGGACAGTTCTATGCCATAACTTTTTGTCTCACGTAGTTCTTAGAATATCTTATATGCCATTTTTTTTGTTGTTAGATGGAATCTCTCTCTGTCACCCAGGCTGGAGTGCAGTGGCGCAATCTCGGCTCACTGCAACCTCCGTTTCCTGGGTTCCAGTGATTCTCCTGCCTCAGCCACCTGAGTAGCTGAGACTATAGGCATGTGCCACCACACCCAGCTAATTTTTGTAATTTTAGTAGAGACAGGGTTTCACCATGTTGGCCAGGATGGTCTTGATCTCTTCACTTCGTGATCTTCCTGTCTCGGCCTCGCAAAGTGCTGGGATTACAGGCATGAGCCACCGCACCTGGCCACAATAATTTTTAATAACCCTTTATTCATAGACATTGATACTTTCTATTTTGTCCTTTACCTTGTACCTTATATATTTTAGTCAACTAGTCATGACTAGCATGTTTGTATAATCTTGTAACTTTATGTTGATATTTGTGGTTATAGAAATGACCAGTGCTATAGTTTTTAATAAATTAACAATTTGAGCAACTATATTATTTTGAATTTAAGTCTGTATTTGTTATAATTTTGTTTAAGAGACAGGGTCTTATTCTGTTGCCCAGGCTAGAGTGCAGTGGCATGAACACAGCTCACTGCAGCCTCGTCCTCCTGGGCTCAAGAAATCCTCCCACCTCAGCCTCCCAAGTAGCACCACAGGTGCACACCACCACACCGGGCTAATTTTTTAATTTTTTGTAGAGATGGGGTCTTGCCATGTTGTCCAGGCTGGTCTTGAACTCCTGTCCTCAAGTAATCTTCCCACCTCAGCTTCCCAAAGTGCTGGTATTTCAGGAATAAGCCCTCGTGCCCAGGCTATAATTATTTTTGAAACAGTAATTTGTAACTAGCTCCACCTTTATAATTTCACAACCAGATTTTTAAATTGCTAAAACAGAACCAACTTCCTGGTTCATAGCGTTATCATTTTAAGAGACCACTGTATTAATCCTAATTGGCACTCTTGTATTCTTGGCATGTTCTTCATTCCACAACTTTGCTCTTACCATTTTCTCTATCCATCTCTCTATCTATCAAGAATGCTCTCTTGTCTTCCCTTAACTGATTCTTAAACATTCTTCAAAGTTCAAGTCTCACATGTCACGTGAGGCCCTTCCTGATCACTGTAATCCACTGTGGTTTCCCTTCCTTTCAAGTCTCTACTGCACTTATGATCTGCATCACTCATTATGCATCTTTTGCCTTGCACTGTTACACTGTTAGTCTTCTTTGTGTGTGTGTAACCGAAATGTTTCCAAGACCTCTGCCCTTCTCTTTAGTGTTTAATAAAATAAATAAAGCCAGCTGGGCACGGCGGCTCACGCCTGTAATCCCAACACTTTTGGAGGCCAAAGAGGGGCGAATCACTTGAGGTCAGGAGCTCAAGACCAGCCTGGGCAACATGGTGAAACCCCGTTTCTACTAAAAATACAAAAATTAGCTGGGCATGGTGGCACGTGCCTGTAATCCCAGCTACTCAGGAGGCTGAGGCAGGAGAATTGCTTGAGTCTGGAAAGTGGAGGTTGCAGTGAGCCCAGATCACACCACTGCACTCCAGCCCAGGCAACAAGAGCGAGACTCCATCTTAAAAAATAAATAAATAAAATAAAACAAAATAAATGAAGCTACAGCACATAGCTTGGTTCTCCTAAGGGAACACTTGAATGTACTGATACTTGTTCCAAACCTCTACTCCCAGTGTAATTATTGATCCTCTTTCACCATCTTGCCTCCTACACTTGCTTTCCTCTTTTTTTTTTTTTTTTGAGATGGAGTCTCGCTCTTGTTGCCCAGGCTGGAGTGCAATGGCATAGTCTCGACTTACCGCAACCTCCGCCTCCTGGGTTTAAGCGATTCTCCTGCCTCAGCCTCCCGAGTATTTGGGATTACAGGCATGTGCCACCATGCCCGGCTAATTTCGTATTTTTAGTAGAGATGGGGTTTCACTCAGGCTGGTCTCTAACTCCTGACCTCATGTGATTGCCAGCCTTGCCCTCCCAAAGTGCTGGGATTACAGGCGTGAGCCACAGTGCCCAGCCTTTTTTTTTTTTTTTTTAAAGGCAAAATCTTGCTCTGTCGCCCAGTCTGGAGTGCAGTGGCACAATCTTGGCTCACTGCAACTTTCGCCTCATGGGTTCAAGCAATTCTCCTGCTTCAGCCTCCCAAGTAGCTGGGATTACAGGCGCCCGCCACCACGACCAGCTAATTTATGTATTTTTTTTTTAGTAGAGACAGGGTTTCACCATGTTGGCTAGGCTGGTCTCGAACTCCTGACCTCAAGTGATCCGCCCACCTAGGCCTCCCAAAGTTCTGGGATTACAGGTGTGAGCCACCATGCCCAGCCACTTACCTCAATTCCCCAGATGCCTGAAAGGGTGAGGCAGCGTATCTATGGAGGCCACTCCTGCTTTTGGAACCTGACAAGATCTAAATGAAACCTGAAAACCTGAGTGGCCTCATCCTGGGAGATACACAGTGTGATGGACTGAAACACATTGTGTTAATTATTAATGCATTATTACTAGTAATAATTGTATTAATAACTATTCATTAACTATTAATGATTGTGTGTATTATTTGATGTAAGTGATCCATGGGTGAAAACCAGGGAGTGGCCTGTGGTGTTATGATATATATATAGGTTTTTGTCCACAGTTCCTGGCTCAGAATTCCCACAGCCCTTGTTATAGTCTTTGTTTTTTTTTTTTTTTTTTTGAGATGGAGTTTCACTCTTGTTGCCCAGGCTGAAGTGCAGTGGCAAGATCTCAGCTCACTGCAACTGTTACCAGACCAAACTGAGGGCCAGGCTTCTATTTTTCATGGCACAATAACGAGATGCAGATGAACTGGGGAGGAAGAGAACTTTTACTTCTGTAACTGGTTACAGGGAGAAGACCTGGAAATTATCGCCAGACCAACTCCAAATTACAAAGTTTTCCAAAGCTTATATACTTTCTAAGCTATATTCATCTAAAGACATAAGTGATGAACTTCTTTTAATCTGTAACTAGGGTCTGAGTCCTGTAGATCTTTTTCTGGACCCTCAGTAAGTTTACTTAGTCTAAATGGGTCTAGGTGCTGGGGTGATGACCTTTATCTCTCTTTTTTCTTTGAGACAGAGTTTCACTCTTGTCACCCGGGCTGGAGTGCAGTGGCGCAATCTCGGCTCACTGCAACCTCCACCTCCTGGATTCAAGTGATTCTCCTGCCTCAGCCTCCCAAGTAGCTGGGATTACAGGCATGCGCCACCATGCCCGGCTAATTTTTGTATTTTTTTTTTCCGAGATGGAGTCTTGCCCTGTAGCCCAGGCTGGAATGCAGTGGCACAATCTCGGCTGACTGCAACACCCCCTGTCCTGGGTTCAAGCAATTCTCTTGCCTCAACCTCCTGAGTAGCTGGAATTACAGGCACGCACCACCACGTCCGGCTAACTTTTGTATTCTTAGTAGAGATGGGGTTCCACCATGTTGGCCAGGATGGTCTGGATCTCCTGACCTCGTGATCTGCCTGCCTTGGCCTCCCAAAGTGTTGGGATTACAGGCGTGAGCCACTGTGCCCAGCCAATTGCCCTTATTTGTATCCTGCTAAATCATAAAGGTTTGGGGAGTTCCTTTAGGCCCCAATAAACTTGTTTGTGGAGGCCTGGGGAGTTTCTTCAGACCCCCAATAAAACTTGTTTAATCCTAAAAGGGTCCTGTTAAGAATTGCTTCATTATTTTGTCATGCTTCAAGGCCCAGGAAAAGCTAGCCAAAACTCTTGGTGGGCTTTTGTTACATTCCAGCCTTTGTATAAGGATCCTGGCTCTTTCAGCTTTTAATATTTAACTTAACTACTTAGTCAGTGCTGAAACAGTTGTTACAGAGGTCTGTATCTGTGAGACCAGGCCTACCACACAACCTCTGCCTCCTGGGTTCAAGCAATTCTCCTGCCTCAGCCTCCGGAGTAGCTGGGACTACAGACATGTGCCACCACACCTGGCTAATTTTGTATTTTTAGTAGAGACAGGGGTTCACCACGCTGGCCAGGCGGATCTCAAACTCTGACCTCATGTGATCCCCAGTCCTGGGCCTCCCAAAGTGCTGGGATTACAGGCAGGAGCCACCGAGCCTGGCCATTACAATCTTTTGGTGTAATGTGGGGTGTGTTAGGCCTCAGGGGCAGGCCTCTGACCTCCTGCCTTCTTCTCCCCTGCTTCAAGGCAGGACTCTAATTCTTCCTGCCCCACCCCCACCTTTCTGACTGTGGGTCTTAGGACTCTTCCCAGAGAGGATCCTGCCCATACCCTGGGGAAAGGAATGCTGACGTCATAAAGGTTCCATAAAAACCCAAAAGGAGGGCCGGGCATGGTTGCTCATGCCTGTAATCCCAGCACTCTGGTAGGCCAAGGCGGACGGATCACTTGAGGTCAGGAGTTCGAGAGCAGCCTGGCCAACGTGGTGAAACCCCATCTCCACTAAAAATACAAAAAATTAGCCAGGCATGGTGGCAGGTGCCTGTAACTCCAGCTACTCTGGAGGCTGAGGCAGGAGAATTGCTTGAACCCTGGAGGCGAAGGTTGCGATGAGTTGAGATTGCACCACTGCACTCCAGTCTGGGCGACAAGAGTGAAACTCTGTCTCCAAAAACAAAACAAAAGGACAGAGTTCAGTGAGCTTCCAGATAGCTGAACACGTGGAGGGGTCCTGGTTGGTGGTACACTCATGAAGGGTATGGAAGTTCCATGCACCTTCCTCTATATCTCACCCCATTTGCCTCTGCATCTGCATCCTAAGTCTCTTACTCTGCAGGCAACAAATTAGTTGCCTATTCAATGTTCACTCTATTTCTCTTTCCTTCTTTTTTTTTGTGAGACAGGGTCTCACTCTACTGCCCAGGCTAGAGTGCACTGATGCAGTCATAGCTCATTGCAGCCTCAAACTCCTGGGTTCAAGTGACCCTCCTCCCTCAGCCTCCCAAGTAGCTGGGACTACAGGTGCCTGCCACCATGCTCAGCTAATTTTTATTTATTTATTTATTTAGATCTCACTATGTTGCCCAGGCTGGTCTCGAACTCCTGGGCTCAAGCAATCTTTCCATGTTAGCCTCCCAAAGTGCTGAGATTAAGCATGAGCCACTGCACCCAGCATCTCTTTGCTGAACCCTGATTTTATTCAGTATCCCAACCTCTTCCACATCTACTGCTGAGAGCTCCATTCCAATTGTTCTTATTAGTATGTTTGGCAGTGACTGGTTTAGGTATTGGCATGTGGTGCATTCTGGCCAATTAAATGTAAAAAGAAATCTTTCAGGCTGCTTCTGAAAAAGGTTTCCTCCTTTTAAGAGAGATAAACAGAGGGCACCTCTTCCTCTAAAATTGTCCTGTCCAAAGGTTATACATGGAACTGCTGTAGCCTTCTCATAACTAAGGGGGCATTCCTTAAGGACAGAGAAAACAAAACACAGAGTGAAAAAGGCAAAGTTGGGGGAAAAAAACCTCATCTTTATTGTTGGCCCATCAACATATTTAATCTTGGACATTCCTACCTTTGGACTTTTTGAATATAGTATTATTTATGCCCATTCTGAGTTCAGTTTTTTGTTATTTACAGCAGAAAATATCCTAATGGACACTTTGGCTTCCCTCTCTCCGGTGACTCCCGCCTGTCGCCATTGCAAGGACTTCCTCTCCTTTTAACATCTGTAGCCTTCTTTGAGTCCCAGGATCTCTAAACCTACTTTTTCTGAACATCAGAGAATAACTCCAAAATTCTATTAATTTACTATGGGGAACAATTCCCTTTTGTTTCCATTTCTCCAATCCAGCCTCCAGGGTCCCCTCCTCACCACCTCATTACCAAAAGACCCACTTGATGAGTTTGCTTAAAGAATTCTTTCCCAGAGATTAGACGCTACAGACCTGGAGTCATACTACCTAAGTTTGAACATCAACTCCACGTCTTGCTAGCTGTGTAAGCTTTGATAAGGCACTTATTTTTTCCGAGGCTCATCTTCATCTGCCAAATGTCAAATAATTTTTAATTTTTATATAGACAGGGTCTCACTATGTTGACAAGGCTGGTCTTGAACTCCTGGACTCAAGCAATCCTGCTGCCTCAGCCTCTGAAAGTGCCGAGATTACAGGTGTGAGCCAAATAATAATTGAAGAATTGGTGTGAAGCTCAAATGATGTCATCTACACGAAGACCTCATAACAGTGCCTGGCACTCGTAAGCATTCAAGATAAAAATGCTGATTGGAAGTAAAGGAAACCAGATAAAGTAGCAGAAAAGAAACTTTCCACTCTGTGTGCTAGTAGCTTACAGAATGGAAAGCCCAGCACAATAACCAGGCTCAGAAAAGACAAGGACCAGGGTGGCCTTGGGAATCCAAATAGCAAGAAGTAATCTTTTTCAGTCTTTTTGTTTCTCTGCTTGAGATTCAAACTCCTGGGGACAAGCATCTGATTGGTCTGGCTTTGGCTGTGTGTTCACCTCTTATTTGGCTAACGAAGTACCTTGGTTCTTGGAGCACCGGGATCGTCTCCAATAGTGCTCCAAGGCAAACTGGAAATGCTGTCACAAGAAAAAGGAGTAAAGTGAAAAACAACCTAACACCATTGGTTATTCTACATTTGTTATACTATATTTTTAGGACAAGATTATGTATTCTACATATCACATTGCATAACATCCTTTATTTATTTATTTATTTATTTGAGACGGAGTCTTGCTCTGTCGTCCAGGCTGGAGTGCAGTGGTGCAATCTTGGCTCACTGCAACCTCCACTTCCTGGGTTTAAGCGATTCTCCTGCCTCAGGCTGGGATTACAGGCGTGTGCCACCAGGCCCAGCTAATTTTTGTATTTTTGTGGAGACTATCCAAAACACTTCTGCTCTTTTACAATTTGAATAGTCAGTTGATTCTCAATCTGAAGCCAGTTTTTATACTTATGACTCCTAAAGTCATTTTTCCTTCTCCTAATGTCATCCCACTGCATTGATCAAGATCTCCTAATCTAGAAAGGAAAGAGAAGAGGCCCACAAAAGAATAAAGCCAAACACTTTGGTTCCAAAGGCCGCTGGCTAAAAATTACTCTTCGATTTCACTTTTTTGCTTTTTGTTTTTTTGAGGTAGGGTCTCTTTCTGTCAACCAGGCCTAGGCTCAAGCAGTTTGCCCACCTCAGCCTCCCAAGTATCTGGGACCACAGGTACACACCACCACACCTGACCTCAAGTGATCCTCCTGCCTCGACCTCCCAAAGTGTTGGGATTACAGGCATGAGCCACCATGCCCGGTTGGATCATTTGTATTTTCAAAACTCAGTCCAAAGGAAAACACATGTTCTTGTCTCAGGTTTTTTAAGACCGAGAAGCCTGTCAATGATAATTATGGAGGGATATAACAAGGCTGTTATAGCCCTTGAAGGGTGGGAGAGGCAGAGTTAAGAGTGAGGCTGTTAACAAAAAAAATGCCAGTATTAAAGAAAAACACTGGAGGAAAGCATATACAATTGAGGACACAATTATCAGCCTGTCTTATCTATCCTTCTGTCAATTTTGCAGATTCTAGCCCTGGAGAGTGAAGTAAAAAAGGGAAAGGAGAAATGGATAGGAAAGCATCTTAATGGTCTAACTGGGTCTTTTCTTTAATTTTCAGAAGAGAAACCCTTTTGACCTCAAGCACGGTCAAAAAGATTCCATGTTGCATTTATAGGCAAAAGCCTTAGAGAAAGCATTAACTTCACTGTTTATCATTTCTTTCATTCCCACATTTTCAACCACCGATTTGTGTCCATTTTTTCTTATAAACTTGTTTTTTCTTCACATCCATTCCTATTGTCAGAGTCAGCCTGGAGACCAGTCATCTTGTGGCTGTACTGCCATCACAGCTGTCTCCCATGATCTTATTCTAACTGCATTCTTTTCTGTGAAATCACAGCACGAGTCAGCTTCCTCCAGCATCATTTTGGCCTCACGCCTTTCAAATCACACTTAAGCTCCTGATCCAGATGTGAGAGCAATCTGGCTGAGACATTTGCTGCCCCTTTGTTCGTCAGCGCTGACTCGGCTGAGCTGACTGAGGAGGCAGATGTCCCCTTCCTTCCTCACTGCTCTCTCTGCGCACCCCGCCCCCCAACCCCCTGGAGCTGCACACATGGAGACACTGGCAAACAAACAGGAAGGGAAGCCATGATCTGGAGCAAAATTGTCTAGGGTAAGAGGGTAGCCGGGAACTGGGACTAAGAACTAGGAAACTCTAACGTTGAAGGGCCAAGTGGTGAGGGCTGAGCCTGAAAGGAGGCAGAAAAATAGATGCTAGGAGGAGGGTAGGAGGAAAATCAGAAAAATGTGGTGTTGTGGAAGCCAAGGGAAAAGATGTCTCGAACAGTAAAGAGGCATAAGCAAAATGCGGCCTATACACACAATACAATATTATTTTTTCTCGTTTTCTTTTGTTTTTGAGACAGAGTTTTGCTCTTGTCACCCAGGCTGGAGTGCAGTGGCGCAATCTCGGTTCACTGTAACCACACCTCCCAGGTTCAAGTGATTCTCCTGCCTCAGCCTCCCGAGTAGCTGGGATTACAGGCCCCATGCCCGGCTAATTTTTGTATTTATAGTAGAGATGGGGTTTCGCCATGTTAGCCAGACTGGTCTGGAACTACTGACCTCAGGTGATACACCTGCCTCGGCCTCCCAAAGTGCTGGGATTACAGGCATGAGCCACCACGCCTGGCCACAATACAATATTATTTAGCCTTAAAAAGGAAGGAAATTCTGACACATGCTACAATATGAGATGAGCTTGAAGACATTATGCTAAGTGAAATAAGTCAGTCACAAAAGTGACAAATACTGTATGGTTCCACTTATATAAAGTACCTAGAGTAGGCAAGGTGTGGTGTCTCATGTCTGTAATCCTCTCACTTTGGGAGGCTGAGGTGGATGCATCACCTGAGGTCAGGAGTTCGAGACCAGCCTGGCCAACATGGTGAAACCCCGTCCCTACTGAAAACACAAAAATTAGCCTGGCGTGGTGGCAGATGCCTATAGTCCCAGCTACTTGGGACACTGAGGCAGGATAATCGGTTGAACCCAGGAGGCGGAAGTTGCAGTGAACCGAGATGGCTCCATTGTACTCCATCCTGGGCAATAAGAGCGAAACTCTGTCTCAAAAAAATAAATAAATAAAAAATAAAAAAAATAAAGTACATAGAGTAGTCAAACCCATGGAGACAGAAAGTAAAGGGTGGTTGCCAGAGGCTGGGGGAAGATGGTAAACAGGAGTTATTGTGCAATGGGTATAGAGTTTCAGTCTTGCAAGCTAAAAAGAGCTCTGTGAGCCTGGCACTGTGGTTCCCTAATCCCAGCACTTTGGGAGGGTAAGGTGAGAGAATTGCTTGAGCTCAGGAGTTCGAGATCAACCTGGGCAATAGAGCAAGACCTCACCTCTACTAAATCCCACCCTCCCCATAAAAAAATCCCCAAAACTGGCCAGGCGTGGGGGCATGTACGTGTAGTCCCAGCTACTTGAGAGGCTGCAGCAGGAGGATCGTTTGATCCCAGGAGATCAAGGCTGCAGTGAATTATGATCATGCCACTGCACTCCAACCTGGGGGGCAAAGCAACAGCCTTTCTCAAAAAAGAAAAAAAGGAAAAGAAAAACAAAAGGAGTTTTATGAATGGTGGTGATGATCACACAGCAATGTGAATGCACTTAATGTCATTAAACTATACTCTTAAAGGTAGTTTTACCACAATTTTTAGAAAAAGTAAAGAGAGGTCAGCAGATTCAGATGCCGCTGAAAGGTCGGGGATAGGGAGGACTGAAAATATCCCTTGTGTTTAGCGTCATAGAGATTGCTGGTGACAAGTGTGAGCAGGATCCTGCCTACATTCTGGGTGACTTCAATCAATATTCACATGCAAATATTTATGCATATTTTCTGGCTCATAACTGACTTTCAGTAAAAGTGAGTCATGACAGATTCAGGCTGTCTGTGGTCCATGGCTAACCTCTTCCTCCTGTCCCTGCCTTCACTTGATGCATTTCATTCTCCCTGGCGTACTCCTGGCTCCTATGCACATTTCAACATTTTCTCCATAAATCTTAACAGGCCTTAAATGTCCTGTTTTCCCTAGTAGGGTGCTGATTCCTCTTTTCTGCCAACCCACCTCTCTCCGTTGCTTCCAAACAGGCACTAAATACTTCCCCACTCCAAGGCCTTTTCCTAGATTAATTCCATTTGGCTTCAAAAATTCTTACCATTATCTTCATCTCCTTTAACCTAATAATTTTTTTCTCATAAAGATCTTTTTTTTCTTTTGAGAGGGAGTCTCACTCTGTCACCCAGGCTGGAGTGCAGTGACACGATCCCGGCTCACCGCAACCTCCATCTCCCGTGTTCCAGAGATTCTCCTGTCTTAGCCTCCCGAGTAGCTGGGATTACAGGCACCCGCCACCATGCCCAACTAATTATTTTTTTTGTATTTTTAGTAGAGACAAGTTTTCACCATGTTGGCCAGGCTGGTCTTGAACTCCTGACCTCAGGTGATCCACCCGCCTCAGCCTCCCAAAGTGCTGGGATTACAGGCATGAGCCACCACGCCCAGCCATAAAGATCTTAAAATAGTATTTATCACTCATTCAATAATTACTTAAGGAATTTAACATTCCATAAACATGAATAAAGCCACTACTAACATACCAGGTATTGTGACAGTTACTAGAGATACACTTCTTGCCCTCAAACAGCTTATAGTCCAGTAGGGAAAAATGTATCTTCTGTACCTTGTACACAGACATTTTTGTCTTGAGGTTAAATTTAAAAATACAAATGGCAAAGAAAAAATCTCTCTCTAGAGAAAGATTTACAACTATTTTGGGAGACAATATAGCATTACAGTTTCAGTAGGAACTCCTTTTCCTTGCTGATAAATTTAGTATAAACTGGCCAGGCATGGTGGCTCATGCCTGTAATCCCAAAACTTTGGGAGGCTGAGGCAGACAGATCACCTAAGGTCAGGAGTTCAAGACCAGCCTGGCCAACATGGCAAATCCTGTCTCTACTAAAAATACAAGAATTAGCCGGGCGTGATGGCAGGCACCTGTAATCCCAGCTACTAGGGAGGCTGAGGTAGGAGAATTGCTTGAACCCAGGAGGCGCAGGTTACAGTGAGCTGAGATCATGCCATTACACTCCAGCCTGGGTGACGAGAGCAAAACTCCATCTCAAAAAAAAAAAAAAAGTATAAACTTACTACTCTGGCCATGTTATATGTCTACAGCATAACTTTTCAACAGAGCTCTTCAGTACTAGTTTTATCAGCTCCCATAGACATATTCTATGTTCCAGTAAAACTAAATTATGTTCCTATTTCTAAAATGCAACTGATGATTATAAGGCACACCATGAATTAATGAACATTTCAAGGAAAAAATAACACAACCATAGTACGTTCAGATGGTGGTTATAAGACATGTACCAGTTACACAAATTTGAAAATGTTAAAATGGAAGGGGGGAGCAGAAGGGTAAAGCGTGCATCTTAAGTTCAAATATATACAGTGTTTGTTGCTCTCAGAAAATGCTTTGCATTTCCTGGGCTCCAGACATTTGCATGTGCTTTTCCTTCCATTTGGAACATCTCTCCTCTCCCTACCTCTACCTACAACCTACCCAGTTTCTAAGGATTTCTTCCTCTCGTCAAACCTGTCCTGATCCTACCAATCAAATGTGATCTTTTGTTTGTTGGTTGGTTCATTCAACAAACATGTATTGAATGCCTACTATGTCTCAGGCACTGTTCCAGGCATCAAGGATAAAATGGTAGATAAGACAGGCATAGTATCCTGTCTTCATGGAGTTTCTACATGGGGAGACATAAAAAGCAAGTGGATCAACAAATAAATGAAATAATTGTAAACTGTAATGAATGCCCTGATGAAACAAACAAGGTGCTGAGACAGAGAACTATATAGGGACGTCTCATCGTGGCAGATGGTCAGGAAAGACCTCTACAGGGAAGCAAAGTAAGCTGAGAGCTAAAGGGAAACGAGGAGTTATATGTGCACTTATGGAGAGAGGCACATTCCAAGCACAGGGAACATGTGCAAAAGCCACGAGGTGGGGTTGAGTTTTATATGTTTGAGAAATCCGACTTTTCATTCCTTTGAACCTCCAGAGTATTTCATATCTGCCTTTGAGGTTAATATTCGTTTGCCTTGATCATAATCCTTGTTACTTTCTTTTTTTTTTTTTTTTTTTTTTGAGACAGAGTCTCGCTCTGTCCCCCAGGCTGGAGTACAGTGGCGCCATCTCGGCTCACTGCAACCTCCGCCTCCTGGATTCAAGCGATTCTCCTGCCTCAACCTCCTAAGTAGCTGGGACTACAGGCGCTCGCCACCACGCCCGTCTAATTTTTGTATTTTTAGTAGAGACAGGGTTTCACCATGTTGGTCAGGCTGGTTTTGAACTCCTGACCTCGTGATCCACCCACCTCGGCCTCCCAAAGTGCTGGTATTACAGGCATGAGCCACCGTGCCCAGCCATAATCCTTGTTATTTTCTTATCACTGTTTGCATACCTTACTAATTCATAAGTTCTTGAGGGCAATCATTAAGTCTAATTCATCTATGTTTTCCTTACTGCACCTATAATAGTATCTTGCACAAAACAAATGTTCAGCAACTATTTTTTGAATTCTATAATACTGTAAATTGGGACCATATTTACTTAGCCAATTATAGAACATTTTATTGAGCTACATTTTAATAGTATACTTTAAGTTTTTACCAAAGGTTGCTGTCATAGCCATATTCATTAAAATATTTTCTGTAAAATGTTACTGAAAATCTTGTTTAATACATTATTCAATATGTCCTATATGAGCTCTTTTCAGAATTCAGTACTAGCAAAAATTTCACTTCTGAACTGGTTTGCTTTTTCTCCCTTCTGAATCCAACATTTGTATAATGGATTGTGCTTCTCCTTACTGTTATGGTGCTAGAAAACTCAAAGTCAGTTGAACTGTTTAATTTGAACAATTTAAGCCACATGTTTATCCATATGGTTATAATATTTGTATTTTTCTTTTCCCAGATCCTGACTTTTCTTCTTATAATGACTAATAAAACAGTTTGCCAGGCTCTGTGCCAAGTGCTTTACACGAGTTATCTCATTTAATCTTCACAACAATATTGGGTTCTACAGATGAAAAAAGCTAAGGCTTAGAGTACTTATCAAACAGTAGTAAATATTGGAGCCTGGATTGAACCCAGGCAGTCTGGCTTCCCCACTATGCTGTATTTTAATATCTTATCATGTGGAGTATTATCTCTTAAAACAATTTCAAGAAAGAGGAGGAGATATATATATATATATGTGTGCTTATCAGTACATAAGTATATTTATGTAAAATGATTTGAATTGAATTAAAAACAAATTACAGTAGGTGTTGATCACTTATCTCACACATTATATTTGGTTTTTTGTTTGTTTGTTTGTTGAGACAGAGTCTTGCTCTGTTGCCCAGGCTGGAATGCAGTGGTGTGATCTCGGCTGATTGCAACCTCCACCTCCCAGATTCAAGTGATTCTCCTGCCTCAGCCTCCTGAGTAGCTGGGACCACAGGCACACGCCACCACACCCAGCTAATTTTGTGTGTGTGTATTTTTAGTAGAGATGGGGTTTCACCATGTTGGCCAGGCTGGTCTCGAACTCCTGGCCTCAAGTCACACATGATATTTGGTAGTCATTATGAAATCTACAAAGTCCACTAACCCTTTGATTATTTGATATAAATGAGTAGGACATAAATGATAGAGTATTTTTTTTTTTTGAGACGGAGTCTTGCTCTGTCACCCAGGCTGGAGTGCAGTGGCGCAATCTCAGCTCACTGCAGTCTCTGTCTCCAGGGTTCAAGCGATTCTCCTGCTGCAGCCTCTCAAATAGCTGGGATTATAGGTGCGTGCCACCGCACCCGACTAATTTTTGTATTTTTTTAGTAGACACAGGATTTTGAGGCAAGAAAATAGGGTCTGGAGGCAGGGAACATAAGGCCGATTCACACTTCAGCCATGAGAGGAAATATCCTCTCCATAGGGCATACACCAAATAAATGTCTTTATAACTTTACTTCATCCTCTTCATTTACATAGGGCATACCCCAGGTAGAGGGTATTTAAACTCACAAGAACTCTGTAACAGGGCCTTTGAGCCCCACGCTCAGGCCTGCTCCCACACTGCAGAATGTACTTTCATTTTCAATAACACCCTTCGTTCCTTCCTTGCTTTGTTTGTGCGTTTTGTCCAATTCTTTGTTCAAGATGCCAAGAACCTGGCCATCTTCTACTGGTAACAGTGTCACCATGTTGGCCAGGCTTGTCTTGAACTCCTGACCTCAAGTGATGTGCCCACCTTAGCCTCCCAAAGTGCTGGGATTACAGGCGTGAGCCACTGTGCCCAGCCAAACATTTTTAAATGCAGTTTAATACAAATCTAAGATGTAAGCAATTTTATTTAAATTTTCATCGGAATATCAGTCCGGATAAAGAATATCTCAAATTTTCCAATTCAAATTGTGGCCCAGCACACTGCAGTAAATTTCAGAGAGAGAGTTCCCAACTGCACTGCAGTGAAATTTCTTAGATAATACCTGCCATGTTTTAATATAAGATTGGCTCCCAGTTGGGAATTGGATCATGGGTTCCTGGCTCTTTCAGACACTCAAGTTGAGCTCATCGGGAGATTTTTATATCATTTAACTCATAAATAACTCTGCATTCTCTGTCAGCCAAGATTGGTTTTACATTTTTATGGAGACAATTTGTAAAGAAAAAGGAATTACTGGAATTTATTCCCAAGACAAATTCAGCTCTTCTCTTTTCATTTTGAAAGGAATTAATAGAAAAAGCACACATTGACCGCAGCATATTATCACAATTGTCGGAAATCAAATGAACAAAATTTAGTACAGTTAAGAATAACAGAAAAAATATGCTTTCTAAAGATAAGAAAATGATGGCATAAGATGGTTGCAAAAACAAAAAGAGGCACAGGGTTCCTAAAGATGGGCAAGAGTCAACACCATTAAAGGCCTGCACAATTCAGGCATGTGCTTGTCGAAGCAAAGGTTTGCCATGCAGGAATTGCAAGATGGTTTTGTGCATTGTCGAATTCTACGGTGCTGATGGGATAAGGGTGGAGGAAGTAGCTGATTGGCTTTGTCTAAATATTCTCCTGCAGGCCACTTTCAACAGTCTGCTGGGTGTTTAGACTCGGTGGGTCTTTCAGAACCTCATGTGTTGTTTTCATCATTCAGCTGACATCTACTGGGTGCCCGCTAGTAAATATTGGAGCCTGGCAGTGCTGGGCTGGCAGGATTTCGAGGTGAATAAAACAAGGAACTGAGAAAGGAGGTGGGGCTGGGTATGGTGGCTTATGCCTGTAATCCCAGCACTTTGGGAGGCTGAGGCTGGAGGATCAGTTGAGCCCAGGAGTTCAAGACCAGCCTGGGCAACATAGTGAGACCCTGTCTCTATAGAGTAATAATAATAATGAAAGGAGGAAAAAAAATAAACAGAAAAGGAGGTGGTATGACCGACCAGGTTTCAGAAAAATCGTCTCATACTGCTCAAACCCCAAGAGCTTGTTTTTTGGTTTTGGGGTTTTTTGTTTGTTTTGTTTTGAGACAGGGTCTTGCTCTACTGCCCAAGCTGGAGTGCAGTGCCTCTATCATAGCTCACTGCAGTCTTAAATGTCTGAGCTCAAGTGATCCTCTCACCTTGGCCTCCCAGAGTTCTGAGATTATAAGTGTGAGCCTCCTCACCTGTCCCCAAGAACCTGTTTGACATGAAAAAGATTCATCAGTTTATACTGGAAAGTTTTAAGAACTTGGATTGTGAATAGAGACTCCATTAGTGATAAACACCCACAAGGGAGCATAAGTCACAGATCACAAGACTCTGGGAACACAGACTTAGAGCAAAGAGAACTATATTTGTTTGAAACATGGTACCTTCTCCAAAGACACTTTTATTGATTTCTCTTTAAATTAATCCCACCCCACCCCAATAGTCCATATTTACCCTTCAGCTAAGAATCCTGCTTCCTTTGCTTATACTTATTTGCTCACCTACATCTCTGATTCCTTCATATTGGTATAGAAATTAAAAACACAGAGTTTGGAGTCAAGGAGACCTAGGTTCAAATTTTGGCTCAGCCTCTAGCTGTGTGACATTGGGTAAACTGCTTATCCTTTCTGAGCCTTAAATTTCTCATCTAGAAAATTGAGGCAATAATAGTAACTGTCTCACAGGTTGTTAAAAGATTAAATAAGACAAACAAACAGCTAGCCCAATTAATTATAGCTAACAGAACTGTATTCTGATAGTATCTGCTCTCATATCTAAGTGGCATACAATGTTTCTGAGGTTGGCGTGTTTCATTTTTTCCAATATTTTGTTTAACTTTGATATGTAATTCATTTTTATTCTAAAAATAATACAATAGCATTATGTTAAAATTGGAAATTAGAGAAAAAGTAGCAATATCTCTTAATTTTGCTATCCTAACACAACCATTAAAAGCATCTTGTCTGGCCAGGCATGGTGGCTCACGCCTGTAATCCCAGCACTTTGGGAGGCTGAGGCGGGTGGATCACCTGAGGTCAGGAGTTCCAGACCAGCCTGGCTAACATGGTGAAACCCCGTCTCTATGAAAAATACAAAAATTAGCCAGGTGTAGTAGCAGGCGCCTGTAATCCAGCTACTTGGTAGGCTGAGGCGGAAGAATCCGCTTGAACTCAGGAGGCGGAGGTTACAGTGAGCTGAGATCACACCACTGTATTCCAGCCTGGGGAATAAGAGAGAAACTCCATCTCAATTAAAACAAACAAAAAAAAGGCATCTTGTTATATTTCCTTCCAAGTTTTTGTTGCAAGCAATTCTTTTTCCATAGTTATATATATGTTACATAGATATAGACAGACAGAAATCTTAACTCCATATCTTAAGCATGTTTCCATGTTTCTTCACTGTTCTAGTGCAGATAGCACATGGTAAGTGTTTAATAAATATTTACTTGAATGAGCCAACACAGTACAGTCAAACCTGTACCTTTGAAAATTGCTTATATAAAGAATTTTTTTTTTTTGAGATGGAGTCTCGCTCTTGTTGCCCTGGCTGGAGTGCAATGGCCTGATCTTGGCTCAGCACAACCTCCACCTCCCAGGTTCAAGCGATTCTCCTACCTCAGCCTCCCGAGTAGCTGGGACTACAGGAATGTGCCACCATGCCCAACTAATTTGAACCACACCCAGCCAAGAAAATATTTTTATGTAACAAATTTACTTAATAAGATGCATTTACAGGCTGGGTGCAGTGGCTCACACCTGTAATCCCAATACTTCAGGAGGTCAAGGCGGGCAGATCATTTGAGGTCAGGAGTTTGAGACCAGCTTGACCAATATGGTGAAACCCCATCTCTACTGAAAATACAAAAAAAAATTAGCTGGGTGTGGTGGCAGGTGTATGATCAGGTTTCAGAAAAATTGTCTCATACTGCTCAAACCCCAAGAGCCTGTTTTTTGTTTGTGTTTGGTTTTGGTTTTGTTTTGAGACAGGATCTTGCTCTATTGCCCAGGCTGGAGTGCAGTGCCTCTATCATTGCTCACTGCAGCCTTAAATTTCTGAGCTCAAATGATCCTCTCACCTCAGCCTCCCAAAGTTCTGAATTACAACTGTAAGCCTCCTCATCTGACCCCAAGAGCATGTTTGACATGCTCAGCTACTCAGGAGGCTGAGGCAGGAGAATCGCTTGAACTCAGGAGGCAGAGTTTGCAGTGAGCCGAGATCGCACCATTGCGCTGCAGCCTGGGCAACAGAGGGAGACTCAGAAAAAAAAAAAAAAAATGGCAGGGTGGTATGGGCAGTTATTAGACAGAATAAATAACTATATATCATGATAGTTCAATAGTGCTTTCTTGGTAAGAATTAAAATTATATGTGGCATTATGTTTACAGATAATCTACTTATATTGCATGTAGCTAAAATTGAAAGAGCAAAAAGTGCTTCTAGGCTTAGGTATCCCTTGGTTTGATATGCTTTGCTAGAAGGTTATGAATGTGAAAGCCAGATTGCTTACTGAGCACCTTGATTCTGGCTCATGGCAGCTAGCAGAGAAAGAACTGAAAAAACAAAAACAAAAACACAGTTTTATATTACATTATCCTAAGAATTCATGAGACAGTGTGGTGGTTTTGTTGTTGCTATTGTTGTTTGTTGTTTTGTGAAGAAGATTCAATCTGAAAAGGCTGGAATTTTCCAAAAGCTTGTATTTGCCCTAACACTTCCCATCCTGAAACATCTGACAAGGCTTCTAATTGCATTGCTAGGCACAGGAAGCCACATGTAATGTAAGCCTAGTACTTTTTAAATGGTCAAGTTGAATTATGACTTGGAATAAAGGAATAATAGGGAATTAGCCCCTTTGCCAAATAAAATACTCTATTCTGAATTTACTGACATTTCATCTATTATTCTGAATTAGAACATGGAGTAACTTGCAATTATGCCATTTCTGTTTGGCAAAAAAGTGCCATATCCCAGTTCAGTCATTTTCTAATGCTTATCTGTCGTATATAAGTTGAAATTTTTAAAAAGAAATTTTGTTATCCCCTTTTGGAAACCTCAAAGGTTCTGAATTACTTAAAATGGTAGAGAGTTGCTTCTTCAAGTAAAAACTCTAATTGCAAACAGAACCTTGAGACTATAGTACACATGCAATGTTTGGCAATGCATCTGGTTTTTCTGCTTTGATGAAGAAAGAAGCTCAACACATCACTATGTGTCACGGCTTTCTATAGCATCTTGCAAAAGCATTAAAGTCCCTGCCAATAGTCCTGAAAGATGTTTTACCTATAGCTGCAGACGTCATCAATTTCTCCAGATCCCAGGCTTTGACTCATTGGTGTTTAAAGAGATTTTTGTCAAGAAATAAAAGCAGAATACATGAATAAGGTAAGGCTTTTGTTCAGCATAAGATCCTGAGGTTGCCATTTTGGAAACCGACCAGAAAAAAAAAAAAATCTGTGAGTCCTTTTGGCTAAGTTGCCACTGTGGGAGAGGAGATTGGGAACGGACAAATATGAACAACTTTTCCACGCCGGAGGATATTCTCCTGGCTCTGTTTAAGAGTGATGAAACATGTTGATTTCTCACAAGGTAGAAATCTACAGACTTCCGGAAACACTGCAGAATACTTCTAAAGGTTAAACTAGTTTGACCTTAAAATTGGAATGGTTATTTTAACCATTTCCTTGCTGACATATGCCACATAGATGATGCAGACTTTGCAAAGATGACCAACTTTGTAGATGTGAGGAAATGATGCAACTGCATTAGCTTGAAGGGTCCTAGAGAAATCCAGTGCATCTGGACTTAAACCTATTCATTTGCGACAACATACTTTTGTTAATCTGGGCTTTCTTACATTTGTTGCTATCAAAATTGATAGACTTACCACAAATGACAAGCATATTACCATGTAAGACTATGCTGTAATTTCTTCTCAAGACAAGTAATGGCAGCCTTTGTGTTGAAATTTGCTTTGGGGGAAGAATTTTACTTTTTTTCTTTTGTATTTGCTCACTGAATTTATTTTAGATTACTCCATTTACGTGAATAAACAAGAATGAGAGAAGAAAATTTTTTATAGGATTTTTTTTCTGTGTGAAGAAGTCAATTTCTAATACAATAAGATAAAATATGTGCCAAAATTAGGCGGGATGTTTATGTGCATTTTTGTGAGAAAGTGATTCTTATCTTTGATCAGGTCAAAAGAGGTGAATGACCCTCTCCCACCAATAAACAGGGTTAAGAATTGCTCGTTTAAATACCCACTTTAGGCTGGGCACAATGACTCACACCTATAATCCCAGCACTTTGGGATGCCAAGGCTGGAGGATTGCTTGAGTCCAGGAGTTTGAGACCAGCCTGGGCAACACAGTGAGACCCCATCTCTACAAAAAATACAAAAATTAGCTGGGCTTGATGGCATGCACCTGTTGTACCAGCTACCTGAGAGGTTAAGAGGATACCTCGAGCCTGGGAGGCAGAGGCTGCAGTGAACTATTATCATGCCATTGCACTCCAGCCTGGGAGACAGATGGAGACCCTGTCTCAATAAATAAATGGCAACTTTATTTTATAGTGAATAAGTGGAGCCCCTGGAACATCAAACATTTGCCTAAGGTGACACAGCTAGTAAGTGTTAGGACTGGAATTTGAATCCAGTTATCTTATGTCTAAGGCGTAAGAGACATGTACTATATGAACTACTATATATGTAGCCATTACATTTCCTCAGTGGGGCATCCCATAGTGACATAAGAAAGTTATTTGGAACCAGAACAAATCAAACCAAACCAAACCAAAACAAAACAAAAAAACAACCAATAAAACAAACAACAAAATTATGTGAAAGTGAAGTCTTTTGTTCCAAACGTGTGACTATCAGATTTTCTCAACCTTGACTTCCAACCTGTCCAAACCTGTGCTAACTGCCAGCTGCTTGGAAAATCCATCTGCCACCTACCGCATCTTGTTCCTGCTTGTTTTTCTTCTTTAATGACAGATGTCCCAGTTACAAATCCAATAGCAGATTTAAGCATCTGAAATAACCAACACCAGCCTTTACCTGGGTGTGTCTCTATTCTCAAAACCCAAACTCTGGCTTTTCCTGGTGTGTCACTTTGCCATTGTCTGAACTCTGGATATAATACTTTATACTACAGTTTGGTGAGTTCTTGGGGCTATATGTTGAAATAAACCTGTTGCTTTAAAGAGAAAAAGGTTCAGGAAGCTAATTTAAAGCTTTTTTAATTTTCAAGTATAAAAAAGTCATACATTTTCACATTTAATTCAATAAAATATCTTTTCATAGCCTGAATTTTTTTTTTTTGAGTTCAAGAATTTCTTTTTTTCTTTCTTTCTTTTTTTTTTTTTTGAGATGGAGTCTCGGTTTTGTCACCCAGGCTGGAGTGCAATGGTGAAATCTCGGTTCACTGCAACCTCCACCTCCCGGGTTCAAGGGATTCTCCTGCCTCAGCCTCCCGAATAGCTGGGATTACAGGCATGCACCACCATGCCTGGCTAATTTTTTTTGTAGTTTTTGTAGAGATGGAGTTTCGCTATGTTGGCCAGGCTGGTTTCGAACTCCTGACCTCAGGTGATCTGCCCGCCTCAGCCTCCCAAAGTGCTGGGATTATAGGCGTGAGCCACCGTGCCCAGCCAAGAATTTCTTTTTAATTGCTGATCAAAACAACAAAAGAGAGTTGAGATTTTGACTCTTGGTATTTCCTGTCTGCCATTTTGAAGATGGGGTAGGCTATTTGAATTACATCTGCTGTTAGTATATGAACAATAAATAACAACATTAGCTATCAATATCAATATGGTGCTGTGATGCTGAGAACTATATAAGCATTGCCTCTGGCCTCCTTACAACCACTCCGCAAAGCAGAAAGTATTATCCCAATCTGCAGATGAGAAAATGGAGATCAAAGAAGTTAAGTGACTTGCTAAGTAGGAATACACGGTTATAAGTGACAGAGTCAGAGTTGGAACCCAGGAGCAAATATTTTTTAAAAATTCATATTAAGCCCAGCATGTGGACAAAAACTTTCTTTTCATGAATGAGTATAATTAAAAGTAGTCTAGGAAAAACAGGTACCTACTGCTGGGAATCCCAACGGCCTTTGTTAGTTCCCAGTCCAATTTCCCCACTGTAAGCAGGAATCCTTTAGTTTGTAGCAGCAGTGGGTGAAATCAAGGTGAGTGGTTTGGGAGAATAAACTAAAATGGACGTCCCATCTGGGAAGTTAATAGTATCCAGGGAAATGGTGGCAGAGGCAGCCATCCCTGTATCTGATTTCTCACAAAAATGCACATAAACACCCCCCCCCCATCCCCAATTTTGGTAAACACTGCATCTTAATGCATTAGAAATTGACTTCCTTCATATAGAAAAAAAATCTTAGAAAAAATTTTCTTCCCTCATTTTTGTTTATTCACATAAATGGTGTAATCTGAAATAAATCCAATGTGTGCAAACACCAAAGAAAAAAATTAAAACCCTTCATTCAAAGCAGCATGTGCAGACTCCGCTTGCATGAAAACATTGTGGTATCCAGCAATGGAGAAGGGGAATTAAATGATCTATATGGTAGCTGACTGGGCAGGACCCCAACCAAGAGTGGCACCCCTTCACTCCAATGACTCCTAGGCACGTTTTGGGAAAGACTTTGCAGGGAGTTAGGGAAGGTTCACAAAACACAGGTCACAGAGTATTAGGCAGCCAACAGATAGAATAATCATGCAGACTCTATAGCAACAGGAACAAGTATTTACAATAATGACAAATGAAGAACATAATACAAATCTACCTGTATACTATTAAAGCATATATGAATATGAAATAAAGGCTAAAAAGAAATACTCCAAAATGATACAAGTTACTGTGTTGGAGTTGTAAAGTTATGGGCAATTTTCTTTCATTTCTAAATTTTTTTATGATGTTGCTAATGTATGATTTTAAAAGTGTTTACCAAAAAAAGATAAAAGGGGAAGAGATAAATTAATATTTTATATTATATGGGAAAAGTGGAAAGTTCTTAAAAACCTAATGACTTTTTCTTCCATTCTTCCTCTATCATCTTTTCAAAGTCTACTTAAAGCTTCTTCTCATTCCAGTTCATTCTCTGTTTTGAATAAAACTGATCAGTCCCCCTCAGGCTCAATTCCAGCATAGTTTGAGCCTGTTGTATTTTGCTAGCTTGGTGTCACTTGTGTGAACCATACAGACTTGTCTCAATCTGATTTGGAAGTATGTGACCTGCAGGAAAAAGCTGAGATATTCAGTTTGCAAAACAGCAAAAGGCAGGAATCAGATACAAAAAGAAAGGCAGTGTTTCTCAGGTAAGCAAATAAAAAACCTTGCATGTTGTTTTACTGTTAATAAACAATTAACATTTGAAGTAAATATGTCAGAAGCTATAGAACGAATAGAAATTGGTTGACTTCCTTCCAAATTCTGCTTTGTGCTAAGATATTTGGTCAAACTACATATTATGCATTCATTGAGGCCAGGGATTGCCACTTAAGGTACTGCTGCATTCTCTATAGCACTCAATGCTAGATTCCTAATTAGGCACCAGTAAGTGCTCATTAACTTGTCTCTTAAGCAATGTAACCTGCTTTGGTTTCCTACTCCTACCACTTCTCCCAGCTAGAAGTCCCCCTCTTCTACTGAGCAGCATATTCAAACTTTTATCTTAGGCTCTTAGCTCTTTTTAAGTTATGGCCAGACCTTCTTCACCCCGATAGACACTAAGCCCTTTGAGGACTGGGACATTGCCTGTGTCATGTTTCCATTATTTACAGTGCCTGGTTCATTGTAGACATGAAATATAAATTGTTTGAAGGAATTCTTGAAGGAAATGGTAGTTGAAAAGTATATATGAGGCCGGGTGCGGTGGCTCATGCCTGTAATCCCAGCACTTGGGGAGGCCAAGCCGGGGGTGGATCACTTGAGGTCAGGAGTTCGAGACCGGCCTCGCCAATATGGTGAAACCCTGTCTGTACTAAAAATACAAAAATTAACTGGGCTTGGTGGCGCACGCCTATGGTCTCAGCTACTTGGGAGGCTGAGGCAGGAGAATAGTTTGAACACAGGAGGCGGAGGTTGCAGTGAGCTGAGATTCACCACCGCACTCCAGCCTGGGCAACAGAGCAAGACTCTGTCTCAACAAAAGTATATATGACAGTTAGATAACTTCTAGTTTCCAATCCTAAAATTGTTTGAGTTCCTCCGATAAAATAAATTTAGATTTATAGCTGTACTTGTAAATACAGGTTATAGAAAGCAGGTAAATAAGAATCTGTGGTTCCGGTGCTTTGGTCCCCTTACAGAAGAATCTTTTCAGATCACAAACGACAAGTATTTTGTTCACAGTAGCTATTACTGACCCTTCATATTCCGAATGTTAGGTAATACTTATGATGAATAATACACTAAGAAATAAACATCGATTTCTTTTTTGGCCTAAATGGGGCTGCAAATCTTCAAGCAAAAAATGTTTATTTTTCTGCTTTACTTTTTGCTAAATATTGTAGTGCATCTCCATAGAAGACAGATGACTTCTTTTGAGCATTATAAACTCTGCCTTCCTAGATGCATTTTCATCAAAGTATTTTTTTCCATGACTTTTGCAGTCATGGTGTGCGGGAGTGGAAGGAAGAACACTAACGTTTACTCATTGCCTGTAAAGTGCCAATTATTGGTGGGCACTTTTATATTTGGTGTCGTGTTGAATCCTCATGAAAGGCCCTATGAGATACGAACATTTTACATATGAAGGAACTGAAGCTCAGGAAGATTAACTATCTTTCTCAATATCTTACAATTAATAGTGGAGCTCAGATCTAAACCCAGGCTCAGGTTCCTTTCACTATTTTTTTTTTTTTTTTTTTTTTTAGAGACAGAATCTCACTCTGCTGTCCAGGCTGGAGTGCAGTGACACAATCATAGCTCACGGTAATCTTGAACTCCTGAGCTCAAGTGATCCTCCCGCCTCAATGTCCTGAGTAGCTGGGACTACGGGTGCAAGCCACTGCATCAGGCTAATTTTTTTTCTTTTTTAGAGACCAGGTCTTGGCATGTTACCCAGGGTAGTCTGGAACTTCTGGCCTCAAGCGATCCTACCACCTTGGCCTCCCAAAGTGCTAGGATTACAGGCATGAACCACGACACCTGTCCCACTTTGAATTCTATATTCTGCTGCATCATGCTAAAATTTTTTAGAACATATATGTGAAATAAAAAAGGCCTGAAATATTTTATTCCATCATGCCTAGCAGTTGATAGAAAGTAGTAAAGGAATAAAGCATGATGCACAGAGAGGCACTGACTACCTTATCAGTGGGTTCATTTAAAATGATGCGAATGATCCCAACATGTAAAATAACTTTTTATTTTATTTTATCTTATTTTTTATTTTTTCATTACACACCACGATTCTTCAAAAATCTTTTTAAACAGATTACATTACTAAGTGTTTTTTCTTAACACTATAAGAAAATGATCTTGTAAACAACACAAGTGGTCTTTGGAAATATCTTTGCATTTGCAGAAGGCATCAGCACTTCTGATGCCTTCCAATCAAACTAGAATTTAAGGATGAGTAATTGTTATGAGCTCAAGAAAACAATTTTAATTGTGATTTATCTAATGACTTTGAGTATCAGGGTGCCCAAAGAAATAAGATATCCTACCTAATGGCAATTTTCTCCCTGCCTAGAAGGAAAGCACCTTTAATTGCACAGATGATCTACAGTTCAGACTAGGAATATAAAAAGAGGCAAATTTACATTAAATAAACACATGAGATGGAACAATATCTCAAACTTTTCAGATTATTTCCACATTGAGGAAGTAGAGGGAGAAGGGAACTGACATTTATTGCATATTACAGTCTGCTTTAACAGGATATCCTGGATTTACCAGGTCAATATTTTACATAGAGTTAAGTAGGTTTCAGGCACGCCTCACTCACTGTTGCCCACTGCTACACTCTTGCACTACAGAGATAAAATGTCAAGAAAAATATTTTGGCTGGGCGCGCAGTGGCTCACGCCTATAATTCCAGACTTTGGGAGGCCGAGGCAGGCAGATCACGAGGTCAAAAGATCGAGACCATCCTGGCCAACATGGTGAAACCCCCTCTCTACTAAAAATACAAAAATTAGCTGGGTGTGGTGGCACGTGCCTGTAATCCCAGCTACTTGGGAGGCTGAAGCAGGAGAATCACTTGAACCCTGGAGGTGGAGGTTGTGGTGAGCCAAGATCGTGCCACTATACTCCAGCCTGGCGACAGAGCAAGACTCCATCTCAAAAAAAAAGAAAAAAAAAGTATTTTTAAAGTATACTTATAGCTTATATTAACCTCTTCTTTGACCCTGAGGCTAGAAACCAACTATGGGTTAAGTGATGTGACTTCTATATAGATATACTTACAGAAAGCCCACATTTTTAACAGTGTGTTTTGAAAAATTCAGGCTTGTACAGACAGGTCAGATAATACAGTGGTTTCAAATGGCCATTAAACAGCACAGTGTTTTGGATCCCATTCTCTTTCTGTTTTTAACCGAAAGATTAACATGCAATAAACTGCACATCTTTAAAGTGTCCAGTTTGATAAGTGTACACCCATAAAGCCATCACCACAATCATTTAAAAAAGAGAACACATTTGTCATCCTCCACAAGTGTCATGCGCCTTGGTAATCCTTCCCTTCTTCAGACACAGGCAACCACTGATCTGCTTTTTGTCACTATATTTTGCATTTTCTATAGTTTTATAACAATGTAACCATACAGTGTGTGCTCTTTATTTGGTCTGACTTCTTTCACTCAGCGTAATTATTTTGGGATTCATCCATGTTGTTGGATGTATCAGTAATTCATTCCTTTTTATTGCTGAGTAGTATCCTATAGTATCAACTTGTTTATCCCTTCACTTGTCCCTTTTTTTGTTTTGCCCTCCTATACTTGTCAAAATTTATACTTTCTCTGATTTTCTTTTTTTCTTTTTTTTCTTTTTTTTTTTTTGAGATGGAGTCTCGCTTTGCCTCCCATGGTGGAGTGCAGTGGTGCGATCTCAGCTCACTGCAACCTCTGTCTCCCGGGTTCAAGCAATTCTCCTGCCTCAGCCTCCCAAAAAGCTGGGATTACAGGCGCCCACCACCATGTCAGGCTAATTTTTGTATTTTTAGTTGAGACAGGGTTTCACCATGTTGGCCAGGCTGGTTTCGAACTCCTGACCTCAAATGATCTGCCCATCTCAGCCTCCCAAAGTGCTGGGATTACAGGCATGAGCCACTACGCCCGGCCCTCTCTGATTTTCAATTTCTGATTATGCCCTTGGCATTTACCCATGTATAGTGGACACCAGTGGTTTCTGACCGTCCTGCATTCCACCCCACACCTGTTACTTCTGCTAGAAGCACCCTCCACTCCTTTGGACAACTGCGTCTTCCCCATTCCATGTAGTCTGGTGGGACCCTTCTGATTAGTATGGTGCAGGCCAATCAGAGTCTTTCCTTGGAATTTTCTAAATGGACCTCCTTTCCCTTGGATTAGGAACTGTGAAAGTGTGATCTCAGAGCTGTCAGTGAACTTATAAAGAATGAGGTTGGCACATAGACAGAAGCCCAGATGAAAGACAATCTTCCTGAATCTGGCTAGTGATAAAGCCCACTCATCCCTGGCTTTCTGCATTTTAATTAAGTGGGTGCCCCGCATCCACCACCCTAGTTACGGGAAAAGCACCTGTTTCTTGTTTTGGGCGGACCGCCCTTCCCATACTCTCAGCACATGTGATTCAGCTGAGGCAGACTCCACCCTGTCTTTGGGGTTAAGCATATGTCCAGGCCCTAGCCAATCACTCATCTGCCTTGGCCACAGTGACAGTCAGTGATTTAAGCTGAGCTAAATAAAGCTAATATTTGTGCTACTAAAGATGTTACTCCCTTTTTCCTGTGGGACTTGAACCTAGAAGCTTAGAGCTATAAATATTACAGACATCTTTTGACCTAATGGGTGGAGAGCCAAGGCCACCAAAAGCAGAACTGAAAGGAGAGAAACCAGGTTCTGATGACATCGGGACAGCTGTTGGCTAAGATGACCTTAAAGTCTGCGCCATCCCTAGTCTTTTTTTTTTTTTTCTTGAGACAGAGTCTTGCTCTGTCACCTGTGCTGGAGTACAGTGGCGTGATCTCAGCTCACTGCAACCTCCACCTCCCAGGTTCAAGCAATTCTCCCATCTCAGCCTCCCGAGTAGCTGGGACTACTGGCGCACGCCACCATGCCCAGCTAATGTTTGTATTTTTAGTGGAGACGGGGTTTCACCATATTGGTCAGGCTGGTCTCGAACTCCTGACCTCAGGTAATCCACCAACCTCGGCTTCCCAAGGTGCTGGGAATTACAGGCGTGAGCCACCACACCCGGCCCCTAGTCTTTTCAATCACACAACAACAAAATCCCCTTTCTGTATTGTTTGAGTTGTTATTCATGTCACTTACACAGAAAAACTTGAGATACAATGCATTACATTCATTATCTTATTTAATCCTTACAACCTGGCAAGTAAACTGTTAACCCAATTTTACATATGGAGAAACTTTTAGTTAAGTAATTTAGCAAAATCTCATGGTGACAAAATTAGGACTCCCATCCAATCCAACTGATTGCAAAGCCCTATTACTATGCAATGTTCCTTCAGGGCTAGAACCCTGACCTGCTTAATTTATGCTTTTCTACTCTTTCTTTCTATTACACGAAGCTTAACACTAACAACATCTGCAGCTTTCTTATTGCTGAAATAAAACTTGTGTAAGACTTAATTCTCCCTTTTCCCTGCTTCTTATCTTTTTTGTCTTCTTTCCCCTCTTCCTCGTTTTTTATTTTTCCATTTTTCCAATATCTATATTCCAAATATTTGCTCTAGTCTTCTTCACAGATCATATCAATTCTAGGATGGTCCTGGGAGTCATGTAGGCTGGGGCAAGGCAAAGTTAGTTTACTGAAATTTGCACTTCTGAACTACTAATACTAGAAGACTACAAATCAGTCCTATCAGCTTACCTAAAAGCATATCACTGAGCCAGATTTCAAAGATGACAAACCATCCCTCCCTCCTCCCATTAAAAGGATGAAAAGGGCCGGGCACAGTGGCTCACACCTGTGATCCCAGCACTTTGGGATGCCGAGGCGGGTGGATCACCTGAGGTCAGGAGTTCGAGACCAGCCTGACCAACATGGAGAAACCCCCGTCTCTACTAAAAATACAAAAATTAGCCGGGCATGGTGGTGGGCACCTGTAATCTCAGCTACTCGGGAGGCTGAGGCAGGAGAATCTCTTGAACCCGGAAGGTGGGGGTTGTAGTGAGCCAAGATCACGCCATTGCATTCCAGCCTGGGCAACAAAAGCAAAATTACATCTCAAAAAAAGGAAAAAAAAAAAAGGATGAAAAGGCCAGGCGCGGTGGCTCACGCCTGTAATCCCAGCAGATTGGGTGGCCAAGGCGGGTGGATCACCTGAGGTCTGGAGTTTGAGACCAGCCTGACCAACATGGAGAAACCCCATCTCTACTAGAAATACAAAATTAGCTGGGCGTGGTGATGCATGCCTGTAATCCCAGCTACTTGAGAGGCTGAGGCAGGAGAATTGCTTGAACCTGGGAGGCAGAGGTTGCGGTGAGCCGAGATTGCACCATTGCACTCCAGCCTGGGCAACAAGAGTGAAACTCCGTCTCAAAAAAAAAAAAAAAAAAAAAAAGGATGAAAAAGATCCAGGCGAGGGGGCTCACGCCAGTAATCCCAGCAATTTGGGATGCAGAGGTGGGCGGATCATTTGAGGTCAGAAGTTTGAGACCAGCCTGGCCAACATAGTGAAATCCTGCCTCTACCAAAAATTAGCTGTGCGTGGTGGCAGTCACCTGCAATCCCAGCTACCTGGGAGGCTGATGCAGGAGAATCACTAGAACCCAGGTGGCGGAGCTTGAAGTGAGCCGAGACCACGCCACTGCTCTCCAACCTGGGTGACAGAGGGAGACTCCGTCTCAAAAAAAACAAAAGATGAAAAGATGAAAAGATGAAAAAAGATAGTGATAATTCCCACAAGCCCCTGGGGAAATGGCCAGTTGCCACATTCTTCTTCTTCTCAACCTGCTTGAGAAGGGAAAACCTATACTGCCCCAGTTCCCACTTTCCAACTTTTTTTTTTTTAAAGCAAGACATTTGTTAAAGCTTAAAGATGACTTCATCACACCTGTAATCCCAGCACTTTGGGAGGCCGAGGCAGGTGGATCACTAGAGGTCAGGAGTTCGAGACCAGCCTGGCCAACATGGTGAAACTCCATCTCTATTAAAATACAAAAATTAGCCAGGCGTGGTGGCGTGCACCTGTAGTCCCAGCTACTCTTGAGGCTGAGGCAGGAGAATTGCTTGAACCTGGAAGGTGGAGGTTGCAGTGAGTCGAGATTGTGCCACTGCACTCCAGCCTGGGTAACACAGCGAGACTCCATCTCAAAATCTCAAAACAAAACAAAACAAAAACAAAAACAAAAAACAATAGCTTCATGTTATGCTTCATTTTTTTCAAAAAGCTCAAATAAACTTTAAATGTATTGTATTTGATTAAGACCCACGTCTGGTTTTTCTCAGAGGCAGAACATCAATCTAGTTAAGAGGTATTGATATTACATTTAAAAAAGAAAGGAAGAAAAAACTAGTTAATCCCATCTTAATCTCATAATAGAGACGTGTATGCAGTCTTACTGGAAGCCTGGAAACTAACTCTCCCTAAGCATTTTGTCAGCAACTAGAGAAAACTTTCATTCCAAAATAAAATGTTTGAAAATTTTGTCCCCCTTAACTGCCAAGATTCAGCTTGGTTCCTGGATTCATTTCCCTTGTAAGGACACATGACATCACTCTGCTGAAAGCTTTTTATAACGTTCCCTGGACGAGACCAAATGTCCCAGATGTTATTCATCCTCTAGGGTTAAATCTGGTACACCGAATTTGAAATTTACATGTAAATAGGGAAGAAATTTCCCTCCCCAAATTTGTAACTTGTAAATCTATGGAGGTATTCTGATGATATCAAATAGATCTGCTCTGTAAAATCTCTACCATTAAGCTTTAAGTGACAGGGTACAACTGTATCATTATGCAATGGTATATAGCTGTTTTGCAGGTGTTGGGATGGTACAAAATATTAAAAATAAATGTTAAGGCCTGGCTAGATGTTTCATTTTTGAAGCAGGTTTTAAAAAGCCTTTGACAAAACTCCTTTCTTGCCTACAGCTTCATTTTTGCCAAATGTAAAATTATTTTGCTATTGGGGGAAAATTGTTGATTGCTGTCCTTAGCTTGATTTGCTTTACTCTTCTTGCAAAACAAGCAAACAAACATACAGACTTCCTATATGATTCAGCCTAGTAAAACAGGGAATGAACCCAGACAAAAAGTGTTTTTTCTATTTGGTCAGTTATCTAATTTCTTTGAGAATTTTTAAGGAATATGAAATAATAATTAGAAATAGTCCAGAAATTCAGACATATGGAAAATTGTTTTGTAAATAAAACTATGTATTGATGTTGTATAGAGCAGTGGTTCTCAAACTTTATTGTGCAGCAGAATCTTAGAAAATCTCGGTAAACAGTTTGCTGGGCCCCACCCTAGAGTTTCTGATTCAGTTGGTCTGGAGCGGGAACTGAGAATTTGCATTTCTATGAAATTCCCAGGTAACACTGCTGAGAACCACTGATGTAGAGCAATTGAAAACCAGCTTAAGTGTTTCTTGTTTGTATCTTATCTGAAAGTTTCATATTTGTTTCCCAGACAGTATCATTTTCAGAATGTGAATCCCAGCAAAGATTTTCTGGACTTACCACATTTAACTCTCTTTGTCCAAAGTTCAATTGACCTTCAAAATTTTCTCCCCTCAATATTTTTATATATGTCGCATGATATAGCTATTCTATGGTGAAAACATTTTGGGATATACTTGTTTCACTGGAAAGAAGACTATTTTTCAATCTCAGACCTTCTAAGAGCCTTAAACATGTAAATGTATATTGTGAATTTCCAAAAGGGAGATAAAGTATGTGGCATTCCTCAAGTGGATTTGATCTTGGAATTCTTCCTCAATCTTTCTCCTCCACTAAGCACTATGGAATATCTATTAATCACAGTTAGGGAAATATTCTAAGTAAATAATTTTATAATTTAACATAGTTTTACAAGGTAAAAAAAAAAAAAGCCTATATTACAACCTACGGAAAAAACAACATGCTCACAATATTACATATAATTTTTTTTTTTTCAGACGGAGTCTTGCTCTGTCACCCAAGCTGGAGTGCAGTGGTGTGATCTCAGCTCACTACAACCTCCACTTCCTGGGTTCAAGCAATTCTCCTGCCTCAGCCTCCTGGGTAGCTAGGATTACAGGCTCCTGCCACCACGCCTGGGTAATTTTTGTATTTTTAGTAGAGATGCGGTTTTGTTATTTTGGCCAACCTGGTCTCGAACTCATGAGCTCAAGTGATCCACCTGCCTCGATCTCCCAAAGTGCTGGGATTACCGGTGTGAGCTACCGCGCCTGGCCAAATTTTAAATCAGTTTAGAAAAGTAATTAAATAGGCCATGGGGCTGGGTGCTGTGGCTCACCCAGCACTTTGGATCACTAGAGCTCATGAGTTCGAGACCAGCCTGGCCAACATGTCCAAACCCCGCCTCTACTAAAAATACAAAAATTAGCCGGGCGTGGTGATGGGCACCTGTAATCTCAGCTATTCAGGAGGCCAAGGCAGGACAATTGCTTGAACCCGGGAGATGGAGATTGCAGTGAGCTGAGATGGTGCCACTGCACTCCAGCCCGGGTGACAGAGCAAGACTCCCTCTAAAAATAAATAAATAAATAGATAAATAAATAGGCCAGGGGTGGTGGCTCCTGTTTGTAGTCTCAGCACTTTGGGAGGCCGAGGTTGGAGGATTGCTTGATGTCAGGAGTTTAATACCAGCCTGGGCTGTCGGCATAGTGAGACTCCATCTCATTTAAATAAATAAATAAATAAATAAATAAATATAAAAAGTAATGAAATAAATATTGTGCAATCTGTAATTTTTTTTTCATTGAAAGAACAAATCCTCCAGGTGCGGTGGCTCACGCCTGTAATCCCAGCATTTTGGGAGGCCGAGGAGGGTGAATCATCTGAGGTCAGGCGTTTGAGACCAGCCTGGCCAACAGGGTGAAACCCTGTCTCTACTAAAAATGCAAAAAATTAGCCGGGCGTGGTGGCGGATGCCTGTAATCCCAGCTACTTGGGAGGCTGAGGCAGGAGAATCGCTTGAACCTGGGAGGCGGATGTTGTAGTCAGCCGAGACCACGCAACTACACACCAGCCTGGGCAACAAGAGCAAAATTCTGTCTTAAAAAAAAAAAAAAGAAATAACAAACCAATCAATCAAATAATCACCTAAGTTTTCATTATGAATTCGTCTTTTTTTTTTTTTTTTTTGAGACGGTGTCTCATTCTGTCACCCAGGTTGGCGTGCAGTGGAGGAATCTCAGCTCACCGCAAACTCCGCCTCCCCGGCTTAATGGATCCTCCCACCTCAGCCTCCCAATTACGAATTCTTTGTTATGCTAATGAAAGATGTAGAAAGAGGAGAGGGTGCTTTGGATGAGACAGAATAATCTTTTTATTTCTCATGGAGTAATTTTAATCTAATGATATGAAGGTATAAGTATTAATGCTGAAACTCAGAATGCCATTTCATAGGCTCCCTTTTTTGGTGATTTTTTGATATTTACTAAAGTACTAATTTAGATGAGGCAAGTATATGAAAATCCTTTCATATAAATAGGCCTTGTAGAAATATCAGTATTTCTCTTTAACTTAAAAAGAACTCTGAAAATGATGCTACATCTTGCTATATTATAAAGTTCCAAGTTTGACTTGGACAAATCTAAAAAGCCTCATTAACAGTGCTTTTAAACAAAGCGCACTTGTTCTAACGGAAAGCTTGTTATGTATATTTGCATTCTTGGTTGGTAAACAAGTGTTAAATACGCGTAGAGCATAATTGTTGCTAATTTACGGGTCCTGGTAATTTTAGAGGCATGGGAAAAGCCTGATTGACACGTACGATCGTTGGATATAACTGTAGATGCATTTAACTTTGCCAAACAAAATAAGAGAAAGATGTCAGCATGCAGCATTTTTAAGGGGGAAAGGATTCATCCCTAAATCCAAAAAGATAATTCCCCGAAGTTCTTGGCACATAATGTGATTTGAAACTTCAATGCAGCTTCTACTTCCGGGTGTTAACATGGGAAAAAAAATTTATTTCACTTCACAGGACTTTTATGTGGGTTTTTTTTTCTTGTTTATGTTGTCTACATCCGGTCCCTACTCTCTTCTTGCAATCCTCTCATTATCTCCCTCTAGGGGTTTAAGTTTGTTTTAACTTTATGCTTTTATCCTTATTAGTGGAAAAAAGTGGGTCAGTATTACTTTAGTTTGTCTTCACTGCCACTCTGCTGTTCATTCCCGAACTAGCTTTTAGCCTCTGGGAAAGGAGAAAGTAAAAACAGTTGCAGAAACTGGGCCAACCTCTCGCGGCCCGCCTCCCGCAAGAAAACAAAACCTAACCCGTGCAACAGTAGTCCTTTCTGTTTTCATAGCACCTTGTATTTCTCCGCTTATAACGTTCAGATTTTTATGATAGTTATTGATCATCTTTCATCCCAGCTAGACTCTCCATCCTTAGAGGACTCAGCATATTGCCGGGCACATGATAATATATACAAAACACTGTACTGTAGTTTAAATGAATAGATGCCGTGTGTGTGAGAGACTGCGGCACTAGTACCCACGTACCCACACACAACAAAGGAGAAAAGTTGCAGCCATCAACATTTTTCAGTGTGGGTCCTTTGACATGGACTCTCTAGAAAGTCAGTGGAGAACTGTGGCATGGACACCTTGTACAGTAATTACTTGTATAACTGAAGCACGAGTTTTGGTTTGGTAGCGGGAAGTTGAGGGGCAGGGGGATGTTGGAGTGGCTGAATTATTCACATAATTTCTCCCCCAGTCGCTGCGGACAGGCACTCATTCCGGTGGGGTTCCCTGGCCCCCTCCGCCGCTCCCCGCACGCCCGCACTTCGGAGCTGGGAGTTTCCCGGGGACACCCGCCCCGCCCTGCAGGCCCCGCCCCCGGCCACCGGCCCCGCCCCCGCCGCCGCCGCCGCCGCCGCCGCCGGCAGGGGTCGCGCTGCCCCCGGCGAGCCGCTCAGGCGGGGGTGGGGTAAGCTCCCGCGGCCGGTCGCTTTTCTCCGCCGCCGCTGGTTGGATCGTTTCAATAAAAGTGTTTTTTATCTTGCACTCGCTCTCCTCCGGGGAACAGGCGGAGGCGTCAATCCGCAGCCGCCGAGTGTGAAAGCGACGCACACGCAAGGAGCGAACGCGGCCGCCCGCAGTCTCCTGAGCTCCTCGCGGGCCGCCGCAGAGCCGCGGAGAAGAAGGAGCCAGCGCCCGGCCAGACAGTCTCGGCCAGACAGTATCAGCCCGCCGTCGGCGCCCGCCGCGCTCGCGCCCGGCTGCTCCGAGGGGATTAGTGGGCCGTCCGCGCGGCTCGTCGGCGCGGGAGCCATGTTGACCGAGGGACTTGGCAACGCGTGAGACACCCGCGGCCCCTCCCGAGGCTCCGGACCCGCGGCGAGAGCCGGAAGGCGGCTGTGGCGGCGGAGGCCTGCGCTCGGAAGCGCCTCACGTCTGCCGGCCGCTGAGACCCGGACCTGCATCCGGTCGCCGCGGGCGTCCGCGGAGCAGCTTCCCCCCGCGCCTCTCTTCGCCTCGCCTCGGGACCCGCGGTCCCCGCTCTTGCTGGTGAGTTGGCGGCTGGCGTCCGCGCCGCGCTTTCCCCTGGTGTCGGGTCGGCCGCGGGGCCGGGAGGCTGCGTGGGACAGAGGCGGGGGCGGGGGCTACTGGGGGCGCGGGTGGCTCAGGCCCGGTCGGGAAGTTGAGCGAGGAGGCGCGGCGCGGGGGGCTAGCGTGCGCCTGTCACCTCTCCGGTCCAGCGAGGACCCTGGGTCGCCCGGGGATTTCCGGGGCTCGGGTGGGGTGTGAGTGTCTGCTAGCTGCTTCCCAGGAGGCGCCGACAGATATAGACGCCGCCGCCTCCGGTGCTCGCTGCCGCTTTGGTCTGCGGGGGAGGCCGGTCTCCCCGCGAGGCGGAGGAGGGGAAAGAGGCAGAAAGTCCCCCGAGACACAAAGGTCCCCTCGGCGCGGGTGGAGCTGGAGGCGCAGGCGACGCTGCCCGGGAGGGGAAGGAAGGGGCGCGGGTCCGCGGGAGGTGGGCGAGGAGGCGGCGGTCGCGGCGCCTGCAGCTCCTTGGAGACGCTGGGCTGTGCGCGGGTGGGGAGCGCGGAGGAGGAGGAGGAGCCCGCGCGTGGGAGCGGGCAGAGACAAAGATCAGGGCAGCCTCCTGCTGGCGGGTCACACCCCGGAGTGTTGGTCAAGAGCGGAGGTAGAGGGAAGGTGGGAAACCCAGCAAACCGATGGGGAGGGGAAAATGGGGGGAGGAGGGTGCCTAGTGCTGTCTCCGTCGCAGTTGCTTTTCTCAGCATTTTTGTGCCCGATGCTATGCCCGATGCTTTTGCTCCCCAACTCAGCTGGATAGCTCCAGATTCCCTCCCTCCTGTCACCCCCACACTGCCACATTGACTCTCCTGTGGTTTTCCCCTCATTCTCCCCCTACTTTTCACCCACTCCTTTTCGGGTAAGCAGTATTTTGCTTTCAGCTTGGGGAACGTTCGTTAATGACAGGATGTCTGAGCTTGTTCTGACCCTGAACTGCCTTGAACTTCTCTCTCTTCCTCCCACCCTTTCCTTTTCTGGGATCTATAATGTCACATGGCCGTTAACAATTAGCTTTTCTTTTGCAAAAGTGGCAAAAAGCGTTTAGCTGAAATCTGTGGCTCTCGCCTCCTTTATATGAATATGTCCACCAAAGACACCTCGTTGGTCATGTTCTATCACCTCTTCGTCAAATTGACATCAGGTCTTAACAGGTCACTTTCAAGATACAGAAGAGGCAAATTTTGTTTTGAGACTTGGCCATTCCTAGGGTCAGCAAAGTGTATTCCTGGCAGCCAGACCCTCAGTCACTTATCAGGAAATGCTTAACCTAAAGACAGACAATTCTTTCCCCAAACTTTGCTGTTTCTTTTTTGAGTCTTTGTTGAAAGACTTCTTTTAAAAGGCGTTTGTGTGAGAAGATCACAGTAACAAATCTGGCTTATTCTGTTTTAGACTTACTTTCTTAACTCTTGGGCAGAAGAAAATGAATGAGATTTGAAGACCTTTGATACCTTGAGTAGACAAAGCTTCCCTTGAAACTAGAAATAAGACGAAGCTAGATTTTAAGGGGAAAAAATTTGCTAGTGGTAATATAATTGGTTTTGTTTCATTTTTTTATGAGTCTGAGGAGTTGACATTAAACGTTGGGCTGTTGCTTTGTTAATGAAGTCATTTCAATTTTTGCAACTCTTAACATCTGCATGCTTTCATAAACAGTGGGTTGGAACAAAAGAAAATGTGACTAAGGGATATTCCTTAAATTCTTTTTTATGTTATGAGAGAGAATATTGGAATATAAAGAATGTTACTTTATCTGGTAAACCATCTCATAGGCCAGAAGCACTAACAGTTTGAATGGTTTGCTTAAAAAAAAACGGGAGTCTTTGAATTTAAGCTTATGTAAAATTACTATGCAAATATAGGTTATTATTTATTTTTACAGTGAAAATAAAACACTTGAAGTATAAATGGAAAGAAAAAAGCAAAGCCTGTTTAATATAGAGGCATTAATGTTGATATCACTGTACGAACAGTCATAGCTTGCTGCTCACTGCCGTTAAAGGGTTGACATACAAACATTGTGGAAGAGATTTCAGTTTGAGGGCTAGTGTCTGAATTATGGACTCCTTACCCTACTCCACCACTTAAAACATTTTAGAGACTTTTGTGAAACTAACAGGTCATATAATTAATAATTGTTGTTTTATGTACATTTATTGAAAGGCCATATTGAGGATACATTGATTTTTTTTTCCTGCATATTTATCAGTATCGAATTAGAAAATTGAACCTTCAGTGTTACTAGATGGAAATTTACCAAAAAGTAGCAAGGTTTCCGAATGGTGGGATTTGTTGGTGATTAAACATTTTTTTCCTGTATTTTACAAGTTTCACATTACATTTACAATGAGAAAAAAATGTAAATGTAGAATTAAAGTCTTGTTAATATCGTAATTTGCCTATTGCTGTACTAAAAGAAGCTTCTATAAAATGTATCATTCTCATCCTTAGATTCAGGCCAGAAAGTAACTTTCAGTGTTAGGTATTTGAAATAATGCAGCCTGTCATATGTACTCTGGTTACCAGAATGAAAAAACAAAAAGAGATACATACATAGTAAGGAAACATGAAATTGGAGGAATTGATCCCCATGTGTATTGCAGCTTCATATACCAGTAGTCTCTAATAAGTCATTGCTTTAATTAAAAAAAAATAGAAAATTTAAATTTTATTTGCCCTGTAGCACAGGATAGCTGTGTCTAAGCGCAGATTTTAACGTATATGTTTGTTGATATATTTAGTTTTCAGATACCAGTGCAGTCCTACAATTATGGTGGAACTAGATGGCATATAAAATCATTTTGTTGCTTTGTTGAGGCTTGTTTTTTTCCTTATTTTCAGCAATATTTTCCTTCTTTCCTTTCACTGAAAAACAATGCAACTATTTTATTTTGAACAATGGAAGCTGTAATGGCAACTGGGGTAGCTATTCAAAAGTGGAGATGACGATGTCCCTTAATATTACAACAGTTATCTGTGAACACAAAAATTTTTACCCTATGATTTTCTTTGTTATTGTCTACTAATGCTGAATATTTATAAGACATTACATTTTGAATCTTTATTGATGTTTCCTAGTCTTTAGAAAATTCTACCGTCATGGGCTAGCATTCTTTTACATGGCATTTAGATTTCCAGGATGTTCTTTGTATTTTTTGTTTGTTTGTTTGTTTTGTTTGTTTTAGACTTTCAGGATGGATAATTACTTTATTGCTATATTGTAAAAATTATATTCTCTAGGGAATTTTACCTGTTTAAAAAATTGTCTCAGTTTTCATACATGGGAAGGATGAATAGTTTTAGGTTCTTTTGAATTTTGAATGGATAATTTTTGCCTAAACTTTTAAACAGGAAATCGGTAAAGTATATTTCATAAAGTGATATGGCATTTTGCATTTTAAATGCAGAAGATAAACAATAGGTTTATGGCATTTAAAAATGTGCTTTATGTAGCATTTTTGAAGTTAAAAAAACTGCCTGTAATAGCGAACCTAGTGTAGTTCACTAGCATTCAATCTACAATGTTGGCAATTTCTTTGAACTGATGGGGAGAGGACCAGTTAAACTGGCTTTTAAGAATTTTTATTGTCATCAGTGGATTCTTTGTCATTATTTTGCTTCCAGTATAGTTAGTTGGTGGTTACTTTTGATATCTGCAAAATATTGACCTGGCAAGAGGAATTGCCAAGGGCCAGAGAAGTGTATTGAATATACCTCAGTGTAGTTTATTGTTCCCAGCCTGTCTGCCTCTCCCTGTTGGCCAACATGGAAAATCAATAGACATCTACCAGTAAATCTAATAAGTTATGTTACCGTGTTCTGCAGTAACCTGCAATACTGAATACTGTTTGAGGATGTAGATTTACAGATCTATGGCATATTGGGATGAGGTGAAAATTATCTTGCTCTCCAAAGTCTCCTTTCGAAAATATTTTTTGATATCACCTTATTTTACTTGGGCTACTATAACAAAATACCATACATTGAGGTGGCTTAAAACACAGACGTATTTTCTCACAGGTCCGGGGCTGGAAGTCTGAAATCAGCTAAGCACCTGCCCTCTCAGCTGTCTTCTCCCTGGGCACTCTTAAGTCCTTTCCTCCCTGCCTGCAGGTGAAGTGGGAGGGAGGGGAGGGAGAGGTGAGGATGTCTTTTTCTTTTGTACTTAAAAGGGCACAAATCCTGTCATGAGAGGGTCTCACTCTTAGGACCTAATCTAAACCTAATTACTTCCCAAAGGCCCACCTCTAATAGCCATCACACTGGGAGGTTTGGACTTCAACATGTGCATTTTGGGGGTACACAGATCTTCAGTCCATAACATAAACTTTGTGAAAGAAATTAACGTTAATTATTTACCTCCTCTACTAGGCACTATGCTAAGTATTATTTTGTGAAATCCTCACAATAAGCGCTTCATATAGGTATTCTGCCTGTTTTCAAATGAAGAAACAAAGACCTTAGGTTAAGTCATTGTTTCCAGGGACCGACCTCTGTGGTAACATTGACATTCCAGTTTAGGCATTCAAACCACTACTCTACACTGTCTCCATGAGGATGAGATGTTAAAAAGTCAATGTTACTGTCTGCACTCTATAAACAGTGAGTGAGAAATTAGAAAAGCTCATCAAAATACGATTTAAAGTACATTGAACTAGTTTTACTACATTAAAAGATTGCAGTATATAAAATATGTAAGGTAGGACATGTTGCTCAAAATGAATTAAAAATCAAGATGCTAAAAAAATTTAAAACATTTATATGGGCCAGGCATGGTGGCTCACGCCTGTAATCCCAGCACTTTGAGAGGCCGAGCCGGGCAGATCACAAGGTCAAGAGTTCCAGTCCAGCCTGGCCAACATGGTGAAACCCCGTCTCTACTAAGAATACAAAAATTAGCTGGGCACGGTGGTGCATGCCTGTAATCCCAGCTACTAGGGAGGCTGAAGCAGGAGAATTGCTTGAACTTGGGAGGCAGAGGTTGCAGTGAGCCAAGATCGCACCATGGCACTCTAGCCTGGCGACAGAGCAAGACTCTGTCTCGGGGGGAAAAAAATTATAGATTTTTTGAATAAATAATAAATAAAAATAAAATAAATAATAAATGTTTTTTGTCTACTTTTTTTTTTTTTTTTTTGAGACGGAGTCTCTCCCTCAGTTGGCCCAGGCTGGAGTGCAGTGTTGCAGTTGCGTGATCTCAAGCTATTCTCGTGCCTCAGCCTCCGGAGTAGCTGGGACCACAGGTGGTGTGAGCTTCCACGTCCAACTAATTTTTGTATTTTTAGTAGAGGTGGGTTTTCACCATGTTGGCCAGGCTGGTCTCGAACTCCTGACCTCAGGTGATCTGTGCACCTCGGTCTCCCAAAGTGCTGGGATTACAGGTATGAGACACCGTACCCGTGCTTCTCTACCTTTTAATAACACATTTTTGTTTCTTTTTATGCATTTGTTAGTGTAAATATATTCAAGAATACTCTACATTTTGTGTACATGTTTGTAAACAAGGGAAAAGGACCCAAAGGTAATTTCTCTTTCATTGTATTCTAGTTCAGTTACTAACTTTGGCCTTCTCAAGTCATATTAATCTACTATTCTTATAATTGATGGGTAATGTTTGTTATTAGTATGTGTTAATATTCAATAATGTAAACAACGTTGGTAAAAGTTGATATTAATACTTGTGAGAAATTTTTCTTTTTTTGAGATGGAGTCTCACTCTGTTGCCCAGGCTGGAATGCAATAGCGTGATCTTGGCTCACTGCAACCTCCGCCTCCCGGGTTCAAGTGATTCTCCTGCCTCAGCCCCCCGAGTAGCTGCGATTACAGGCGTGCACCACCACGCCCAGCTAATTTTTGTATTTTTAGTAGAGATAGGGTTTCACCATGTTGGCCAGGCTGGTCTTGAGCTCCTGACCTCATGATCTGCCTGCCTTGGCCTCCCAAAGTGCTGGGATTACAGGCGTGAGCCACTGCGCCTGGTCTATACTTGTGAGAAACTATCAAGTAACAGCATTGAAGCCCTTATCACTCCAAATTTAGACTTGCTCTTCTTTAAATTAGTTAATATGTATTTTTTAGTATTATTTTAGAATAAACATTTTTTGAAGTATAACAACTTAGATTTTAGTATTTTATATTATTGACTTGTAATGTTATTTCTGGCGGAAAAAGAAGCTTTTCATTGAGTATGTGTGTGTGTGTGTGTTTGTGTTTGTTAAGATACAGGGTCTCACTCTGCCACCCAGGTTGATTGCAGTGGTGTGATCACTGCTTCTTGTAGCCTTGATCTCTGGGGCTCCAGTGATCCTCCCACCTCAGCCTCCCAAATAGCTGGGACTACAGGTTCAGCGCCACCAGTCTTGGCTAAGTTTTGTGTTTTTAGTGGAGATGGGGTTTTGCCATATTGCCCAAGCTGTTCTTGAACTCCTGGGCTCAAGCAATCTGCCTGCCTCAGCCTCCCAAAGTGCTGGAATTACAGGTGTGAGCCACTGTGCCCAGATTTTTTACTGATTCTGAAGTAAAATTGGATTCCTTAGACTTAAGCACCTTGAGTCTGACCTATTAAATTAGCTTTTTTTTTTTTTTTTTTTTTTTTTGAGGCGGAGTCTCACAGGCTGGAGTACAATGGCACGATCTTGGCTCACTGCAACCTCCACCTCCCGGGTTCAAGCGATTCTCCCTGCCTCAGCCTCTCGAGTAGGTGGAATTACAGGTGTCTGCCACTATGCCCTGCTAATTTTTGTAGTTTTTAGTAGAGATGAGGTTTCACTATCTTGGCCAGGCTGGTGTTGAACTCCTGACCTCGTGATCCACCCGCCTCGGCTTCCCAAAGTGCTGGGATTACAGGTGTGAGCCACCGTGCCTGGCCTTAAATTAGTTTTAAGAAGTGGTCCTTTATGTCTCAATTTAAGTTAATAAATTTAATTTTTCAATTAACTCAGGTTTGCAGTTGGTATTTTTAAAGCATTTGTTACGTCCTCAGTATTGTATTAGCCATTATCTGTGTTGTAACAATATAATTTAATGTGGCAATATTGTAACATATAAAATAACAGCAATGTTGGTTGTCTGAGTATTCTGTCCACAGCCTTCTTTCCAGGTTTTATGTGTTCCTGGCAATCTGGTCTATATTTAGGGCTTTGTTCTCATCACCCATATGCAATAATCTCCACCTCTTTATTTCTAATCCAGACCTCTTTTTCTGAGTTGCATTCCAGCTTCCTACTCAATATTGCCTTAGTGCTCCCTTACCTAAACTGAACTCGAATCCCCTATTTCTGTTCCCAATTTCAGTGAATGGTACCACTGTCAGCCTAGTCACGTAAGCCAAAAACTTTGGCAGCTTCTTTCTTACGCTTTTCTGTTATGCTCATTTCCCCTTAGTCCAGTTAGTCACACCAAGTCCTGTTAATTTTAATTCCTAAATATCTTTTAAATTTATTTTTTCCTGTGTCACTTTCTTACATAAGGGTTTTGGAATGTCTTATCTGATTTGCTGGCTCCAGTTTTGTCCCATTTTAATCTATCCATATTCTTTCTTTATGTTTATATATGTATCTTATTTTATCCTTTTTTCCGTACTGCCGTCCATTCATCCATCCATGTCTGAAGTACCTGCCTACTCTGTACTAGACACTATGGTAGGGGCTAGGATACAAAGATGAAGAAACTGGTATGTTGATATTACAATGCTATGACACTTGTAGAGAAATTCTCATTTTTAAGCCCAAATGTCTCTTTCTCCAACGTGATCTTTGTTCCATTCTGACAGTTATGGTGGTTCTGCTATATAGTATTTATGTATACTGTAGTACTTAATATGTTATGTTGTAATTAATTATTTTCAGGTCTCTCCCTCTTTTGGCTGGTGTTGTGCTCCAGAGAGGCCATGTTTTTTTTCATTTCTGTATTTCTTCCCGTATTATCGTACTCTTAAATTGAATAAAGTGATGGAATTAGGAGGAACAACACCGAGTTGGTAAATTAAGGTCAGAGTAGGCTTAGAAGCAATCAAGAATACGTTTTGATATAGTAGATAATAAAAAAGTGTAAAAGGTTTCAAATATTGGAGCTATACAGTTTTGGTGGTATTTGTGTGAGAGCAATCTAGAGCAGTTTGTAGGCCAACTTGGAGGGACAGTAACTTGGCATTATTGAGACTGTTTAATTGCATGTGAGCTGTACTAACTTGTTAGTGAAAATGGAGAGAAAAGGGGTGTGGCCTTCAAAGATTGTTGTCTTTTAGACAAAATGGAAATATAAAATTATAATGTTAATATGTAAAGAAAGTTCTCATTTCTGAAGGTCTAAAAATATTGGTCAGTATATCAGGAGTAAAATTTGGTTTAACCGAAAAAAACTGGCCTGCCGCGGTGGCTCACGCCTGTAATCCCAGCACTTTGGGAGGCCAAGGCGGTCAGATCACTTGAGGTCAGGGGTTTGAGACCAGCCTGGGCAACATGGCGAAACCCCATTTCTACTAAAAATACAAAAAATTAGCCGGGCGTATTGGCGCAGGCCTGTAATTCCAGCTACCTGGGAGGCTGAGGCATGAGAATTGCTTGAACCCGGGAGGTGAAAGTTGTAGTGAGCTGAGATCATACCACTGCACTCCAACCTGAGTGACAGAGTGAGACTCTGTTTCAAAAAAAAAAAGAAAAAAAAATCAAAAACAAAACAACCCCCCGCCCCAAAATTGTCCTTAATGAAATCTAGCTCTTTAACTGTGTAGTATTGGCTTAAATGTGCTTACTGCAGTGCAGAATTGTACTCAAAGGATCAAACAGTGCATTTAATGTTATTCATTCTGCTGTGGTAGTTTATGTATACAGTTGACTAGAAGCTTTGTTTTTCTTTTTTTTTTTTGAGATGGAGTCTCCCTCTGTCGTCTAGGTTGGAGTGCAGTGGTGCAATCTCAGCTCACTACAACCTCCACCTCCCGGGTTCAGTAAATTCTCCTGTCTCAGCCTCCCGAGTAGCTGGGATTATAGGCATGTGCCACCATGCCTGGCTAATTTTTGTATTTTTAGTAGTGTTGGCCAGGCTGGTCTCTAACTCCTGAGCTCAGGTAATCCACCCACCTTGGCCACCCAAAGTGTTGGGATTACAGGTGTGAGCCGCCACACCCGGCCTTGTTTTTAAATGGAATTACAGTAATTAAATAAAAACTGTTCCATGGTCTACTTTTAAACTTGAAGGATTTTTTTTTCTTTTTCTTTTCTGTCTTTTTTTTTTTTTGAGATGGAGTCTCACCCCATCGTCCAGGCTGGAGTGCAGTGGTGTGATCTTTGCTAACTGCAACCTCCACCTCCCAGGTTCAGGCGTCTCCTGCCTCACCCTCCTGAGCAGCTGGGACTACAGGTGCATGCCATTGTGTCTGGCTAATCTTTGTATTTTTAGTGGAGACAGTGTTTCACCATGTTGGGCAGGCTGGTCTTGAACTCCTGAGCTCAGGTGATCCACCCACCTAGGCCTCCCAAATTGCTGGGATTAAAGGCGTGAGCCACCGCGCCTGGCCAAGGCTTTTTTAAAATGCCTGTAATCCCAGCACTTTGGGAGGCCTAGGTGGGTGGATCGCCTGAGCTCAGGAGTTCGAGACCACCCTGGTCAACTTGATGAAACCCGTCTCTACTAAAAAATACAAAAAAATTAGCCGGGTGTGTTGGCACGTGCTTGAAGGGAGGAGAATCACTTGAACCTGGGAGGTGGAGGTTGCAGTAAGCTGACATCGCCACACTGCACTCCAGCCTGGGCGACAGAGCGAGACTCCATCTCAAAAAAAAAAAAATAAAAATTGAGTTTTAAATTATACCTCTTTTCGGCCAGGCGCGCTGTCTCACGCTTGTAATCCCAGCACTTTGGGAAGCTGAGGCAGGCGGATTATGAGGTCAGGATATCGAGACCATCCTGGCCCACATGGTGAAACCCCATCTCTACTAAAAATACAGAAATTTGCTGGGTGTGGTGGCGCATGCCTGTAATTCCAGCTACTCAGGAGGCTGAGGCAGGAGAATCTCTTGAACCTGGGAGGTGGAAATTGCAGTGAGCCAAGATCACACCATTGCACTCCAGCCTGGTGACAGAGTGAGACTTCCTCTCAAAACAAAACAAAACAAAACAAAAACCCTCTTCTATAATAGGTGTGTTATAAGTAATAAATTTATTTTAAATATTAGTTCGAGATTATGGCTTGGTAACGTCTTGTTTGAAGTGTGACATTTAAAATGAATTTTCATAATTTGTGGGAGTCAGTGCCTTTTTAAATTCCTCAGCTTACACAGTCTTCTTAAAACACTTTTTATATTAAGCTTTTGAGATCATGGTTTATTAACCAACATTTATCATTTCAGAAACAGTGGGGTATTCTGTGTTGCAATAATTTTTGCCCATAAGTTGGTGAGCATGGATTTTTTTGTTGATCCCTCCCTTCTCCAGATATCATTTCCATTTCCATTTTGCTCTCATCCCCTTTCTTCCCAAGAAGCTATAAAATGGTTGAAACATTTATTTCAGGTACAATTTTTTGGAAAAGATCTGCAACTTAGGTTTCTATTGTATAAAGTTTAGAATTGGTTATATGTTTTCAATTTTCTTTTCATAAAGCCTACTTCAGTAATAACTTATAATAACCATATTACTATAAGCTCGTTATTTTAACTCTTGGCTGGGCAAGGTGGCTCATGCCTGTAATCCCAACATTTAGGGAGGCAGACTGAGGAGGATCACTGGAGCCTAGGAGTTTGAGGCCAGCCTGGGCAACATAGGGAGACCCCATGCCTACAAAAAAATTAAAAAAAAAAATTAGTTGAGCATGAGATGGCACATGCCTGTAGTTCCAGCTACCCAGGAGGCTGAGGCAGAAGGCTCTCTTGAGCCTGTCTCAAAAAATAATAATAATAATAATAATAATAAAAAGTGAGGCCTGGTGGGAGGTATTTGGATCATGGGGCAGATCCCTCATGAATGGCTTAGCACCATCCCCTTGGTGATGAGTGAGTTCATGTGAGATCCGGTTGTTTTAAAGTTTGTAGCTTTTTCTCTGTTCTCTCTTGTTCCTGCTCTCGCCATGTGACATGCCTGTTCCCACTTGGTTTTGCACCATGAGTAAAAGCTTCCCGAGGCCTCCCCAGTTGCCAAGCAGATGTTGGCATTATGCTTGTACAGCTTGCAGAACCATGAGGCAATTAAACCTCTTTTCTTTATAAATTACCCAGTCTCAGGGATTCCTTTATAGCAATGTAAGAACAGCCCAACACAGCATGTAAAACATTGATTGTTTTTGCTATAACTCTTTATAAAATAAGAACTATTGGTAGTGGTAATAAAATTGTTTAATCCATTGCTTCACATTGAAGGAATGTCTAAATCAGTGATTCACAAGGACAATTGAATGAAAATCATCTCTGGCTTTTTGAACTTTGCATATTTCCCAGATTTTCTAATATGCCTCTACTCCCACCAGATTTGAGCGTAACTGTAGCAGTGAGTTCGAGTTATTAATGGGCGTGTGTTGCATCCTTCTTGTATGTTTGGGGGTGGAGGTGGCACATATAGACATACCAGTAGACTAAATAGTCTAAGATGTGCATTGTTGTTTCTAATCTAATGACCATTAGGAATAAATAGGTCATAATCTTTTGTAAGCATATCTGTAAGCTTTCCTTAGGGCCAACCAGATATTTCTTTGAACCATTTTCCCTGTTCTGTTCCACTTGTTTAGGCCTGTGCTTTATCATCTACTTGACATCTTAATAGTCTACACAGTATTTGCTTTCCTTGTTTATGACTCTTGTATGTGACTCTAGAGTTTTTCTTTTCTTTTTTTTTTATGTACAGATGAGATGTCACTATGTTGCCCAGGCTGGTTTGCAACTCCTGAGCTCAAGTAATCCTCCCACCTTGGCCTCCCAAACTGCTAGGGTTACAGGCGTGAGCTGCCACACCTGGCTGATTGTTTTTCTTTTTCTCTTTTATTTTATTATTTTTTTTTTTTTAGAGAAAAGGTCTTACTCTGTTGCCCAGGCTGGAGCACATCAGTGCAGTCCCAGCTCGTTGCATCCTCAACCTACTGGGCTCAAGCGATCCTCCCACCTCAGCTTCCTGAGCAGCTGGGACCACAGGTGCACACCACCATGCCCGGCTGATTTTTTACTTTTTATTTTTTTGATAGAGACAGGATCTCACTATGTTGCCCAGGCTAGTCTTGAACTCCTGGACACAAGTGCTTCTCAAGCCTCGGCCTCCCGAAGCGCTGGGATTAAAGGTGTGAGCCACCATGCCCTGCCTCACGTTTTTCTGAAATCAAAATAGAGTAACTGGTTATAAAGTTTACCCATCAAAAGAAGAAACTGACTTTGCATTTTATTCTTTGTCATAAAATCTGCCTGGATGCTTAGTATTATATTATTGTTTACTATTATATATTATTCCAGAGTAATGGCTTTAACCTAAACTTCAGAATCATTCTTGTTGACTAAAATAAGAAAAAATCTAAAGGCATGCTTGTAACTGTGTAATCTCAAACTCTGTTTCTGAATGAGAATCTCTGGGTTTGGGTTTTTAATGTTTCAGACAATTCTTGATAGATCCTGGAGTTTTAGAAACACTGTTCTAGGGTTTAGCACAGTGTTAAGGGAAGGAACCACTCATACATTAAATTTAAAGTAGATTCATACTTCTAGTGGGTTGGTCGGTCCTTGGTTGCTGGATGCTGTGTGCTATTGGACCCAAAGAATGATGGCACTGCTAGGATGAAGCTCATGAGATTTTTGATGAAATGGTTCATGAAACTGTAACCTTGAATTGAAAAGTGGAACACAGGTCTATGGAACAGTCACAGGTGTGGATGTCACCGTGCTACACATCTTAAAGCATGAAAATGACCCTGAAGACAGAGAACCTGTACAGTTGGAAACACAAATTTGAGGAAGTAACATTAGATATTTTACTCTACCAGACAGTTTACCTCTGGATACACTACTTGTGGATGTTGAGCCTAAAGTAAAAACCTAAGAAAAGGGAAGCTGTTTGTTGCAGGAAGAGGCCAATGCAGAAGAAGAGGTAGAGGAAGAGTACATGGCCATGGCAGAGGGAGAGGGGGTCCTGGTGGTAATGTCTCTTAAGATTACTGTTTCAAGGTAATATGTGATTTGAGATATTTTCTGTATAGGTTTTCTTCGCTTATGTCAATTTTCATTTTTAAATTTTTTTCTATCAAAAAATTTACCATTATGCAGTATGTCCATGTAATATGTCAGTTTTTTTGTTGTTGTTTTGTTTTTCATTTTGAGACAAGGCCTCTTTCTGTCTCCCAGGCTGGAATGCAGTGGCACGATTTCAGCTCACTGCAACCTCCGCCTCATGGACTCCAGAGATCCTCCCACTTAAGCCTCCTGAGTAGCTGGGACTACAGGTGCCGCCGCCATGCTTGGCTAATTTTTTAAAGATTTTTGTAGAGAGTAGAGATGAGGTTTCACTATATTGTGCAGGCTGGTCTCAAACTTCTGGGCTCAAGTGATCCTCCCACCTTGGCCTCCCAAAGTGCCGAGATTGCAGGCATGTGCCTCTGTGTCTGGCCAGTATGTCAGTTTTTAACGAACATAAATGTGTGGAAAATTTTTTGAAGTAAGGGCAAAGTGATTACAACTTTTCTACCTGGGTGCAGTGGCTCACGTCTGTAATCCCAGCACTTTGGGAGGCTGAGGTGGGCAGATCACCTGAGCCCAGGTGTTTAAGACTAGCCTGGGCAACATGGCAAAATGCCATCTCTTTAAAAAGTGTTTTAAAAAATTGGCCAGCTGTGGTGGCACATGCCTGTAGTCCTGGCTACTCCTCTGGAAGGTAAAGTCTGCAGTGAGCTGTGATTGTGCCGCTGCTCCCCAGCCAGCGTGACAGAGTTAGAGACCCTATCTCAAAACAAAGTAAAAACCAAGAAACCTTCCTGTCGTTCCATCTTATTTTTCCCTCCTTTTTTTTTTTTGTTCTACTTGGAGCGTTTTAGTTTTACTGGGAGTTGGCAGTTTTCTTAATTTTATGTATAATTGTCTTTTGTTTCAATAATTTTATGTTTTTTCCTTTAGTGGATGTTTTTGTCTGACTCTTTTAGCTTGTTTCTTATCAGTGATACTGTTTCCTATCTGTATGGTCTCAGTTATTAGTTTTAGAAAATTATTTTTAAAATGTGAGAATGTATAATCATATAAAAAATGTACAATGTACGTTCTCTAACACAGTGGTTACTATTTTCAAATAGTATCTTGGCTTTTCTCCAATATGTTTTGTATTTTTGTTTAAGATCCTTTTTATGTTTTTTTTAAGGTACCAAATAATTGTGGCTGTTACTTTTAGTGTTTGCAAAAGATGCTTAACCATTTCATGTTGTTTGATAATTATTACTTTTCATTTTTCATTATTTTGTTTTAAAAATAATTTCAACTTTTATTTTTGATTCAGGGCATACAAGTGCAGGTTCGTTACATGGGTATATTGCATGATGCTGAGTTTTGGGGTATGGATGAGCCTGTCACTCTGGTAGTGAGCATAGTATGTGATAGGTAGTTTTTCAGCCCATGCCCCCATTTGCCAACCCCTTCTAGTCATCTCCAGTGTCTGTTGTTAACATGTTTTTTTGTTTTTTGAGACAGAGTCTCACTCTGTCGCCCAGGCTGGAGTGCAGTGGCGCAATCTTGGCCCACTGCAACCTCCGCCTCCCGGATTCAAGCAACTCTCCTGCCTCAGCCTCCTGAGTAGCTGGGACTACAGGTGCCCACCACCACGCCTGGCTAATTTTTGTATTTTTAGTAGAGACGGGGTTTTGCCATGTTGGCCAGGCTGGTCTTGAACTCCTGACCTTATGATCTGCCCGCCTAGGCCTCCCAAAGTTATGGCATTACAGGTGTGAGCCACTGCACCTGGCTTTTTTTTTTTTTTCTTCTTGAGAAAGGGTCTTGCTTTCACCCAGACTGGAAGGCAGTGGCATGATCATGGCTCACTGCAGCCTTGACCTTCTGGGCTCAAGTGATCTTCCCACCTCAGCCTCCCATGTGGCTGGGACCATGGGCATGTACCACCACACCTGGCTAACTTTTTGATTTTTTGTAGATACAAGGTCTATGTTGCCCAGGCTGGTCTTGAACTCCTGGGCTCAAGCAGTCCTCTTGCCTCAGCCTCCCAAGTGCTGGCATTACAGGCATTAGCCACCCTGCTCAGCTGTTCCTATCTTATGTCCATGTGTGCTCAATGTTTAGCTCCCAAATATAAGTGAGAACATACAGTATTTGGTTTTCTGTTCTTGCAGTAATTCACTGAGGATAATGGTCTCCAGCTGCATCCATGTTGCTGCAAAGAACAAGGTCTCATTCTTTTTTTATGGCTATACAGTACTCCATGGTGTGTATGTACCATGTTTTCTTTATCCAGTTCACCATCAGTGGGCACCTAGGTTGATTCCATGTCTTTGCTATTGTGAATAGTGCTGCCATAAACCTATGAATACATGAGTCTTTTTGATAAAATGATTTGTTTTCCTTTGGGTATATACCCAGTAATGGGATTATTGAATTGAATGGTAGTTCAGTTTTTAGCTCTTTGAGAAATCTCCAACTGCTTTCCACAGTGGCTAACCTAACTTAACTTATATTCCCACCAGCAGTGTGTAAGCTTTCCCTTTTCTCTGCAGTCTTGCCAACATCTGTTATTTTTTGACTTTTTAATAATAGCCATTCTGACTGGTGTGAGATGGTATTTTGTTGTGGTTTTCATTGCTTTTATCTCATGATTAGTAATGTTGAACATTTTTTTCATGTGTTTGTTGGCTGCTTGTATGTCTTCTTTTGAGAAATGTCTGTTCATGTCCTTTGTCTACTTCTTAATGGGATTTGTTTTTTCTTGTGGATTTAAGTTCCGTATGGATTCTGAATATTAGTCCTTTGTTGGATGCATAGTTTGCAAATCTTTTCTCCCATTCTGAAGGCTGTCTGTATACTCTTGATAATTTCTTTTGCCATGCAGAAGCTCTTTAGTTTCATTAGGTCCTGCTTGTCAATTTTTGTTTTCTTTGCAATTGTTTTTGGGGACTTAGCCATAAATTCTTTGCCAATGCTGATGTCTGGAAGAGAGTTTCCTGGGTTTTCTTCTAGGATTTTATAGTCTAATGTCTTTAATTCATCTTGAGTTAATTTTTGTATAGGACAAAAAGTAGGGGCCCACTTTCATTCTTCTGTGTATGGCTATCCAGTTATCCCAACATGATTTATTGAATAGAGAGTCCTTCTCCCGTTGTTTATTTTTGGCAACTTTGTTGATCAGATGATCAGACGGTTGTGGTTGTGCAACTTTATTTCTAGATTCTCCGTTCTGTTCCATTGGTCTGTGTGTCTGTTTTTGTATCAGTACCATGCTGTGTTGCTTACTTTAGCCCTACAGTTTAGTTTTAAGTCGGGTAGTATGATTCCTCTGGCTTTGTTCTTTCTGCTTAGGGTTGCTTTGGCTATTTGGGCTTTTTGGTTCTGTATGAATCTTAGAAGAGTTTTTTTTTTTTTTTCCTTCTAATTTTGTGAAGAATTACATTGATAGTTTGATAGGAATAGCACTGAGTCCGTATATTGCTTTTGGCAGTATGGATATTTTAATGATATTGATTCTTCTAATTAATGACCATGGAATGTTTTTACATTTGTTTGTGTCATCACTGATTTCTTTCAGCAGTGTTTTGTAGTTGTTATTCTAGAGATCTTTCACCTCCTTGGTTAGATGTAATACTAGGCACTTCATTTTTTGGGGGGCTATTGTAAATAAGATTGTGTTTTTAATTTCGCTCTCAGCTAGAATGTTGTAATATAGAAATGCTACTGATTTTTATTCATTGATTTTGTATCCTGAACCTTTACTGAAGTCGTTTACAGTTCTAGGAGCCTTTTGGCAGAGTCTTTAGAGTTTTCTAGATACATAATTGTATCTGCAGAGAGATAATTTGATGTCTTCTTTCTCTATTCAGATGCCTTTGATTTTTTTTTTCTTGCCTGATTGCTCTGGCTAGGACTTTCAAGTACTATGTTGAATAGGAGTGGTGAGAGTGGGCATCTTTGTCTTGCTCCAGTTCTCAAGGGAATTGTTCCAACTTTTGCCCATTCATGAAGGGATGCTGGGTTTTATCGAAAGCTTTTTCTCTGTCTGTTGAGAAGATGATATGTTTTTTGTTTTTAATTCTGTTTTAGTGGTGAATCACATTTATTGTTTTCATGTGTTGAAGCAACCTTGCACCCCAGGAACAAAGCTTACTTAATTATGGTGAATTAACATTTTGATGCGCTGCTGGATTCCATTTGCTAGTATTTTGTTGAGGATTTTTGTGTCTATGTTCATTGGGGATATTGTTCTGAAGTTTTCTTTTTTCATTGTATCTCTGCCAGATTTTGGTATCAGGCTGATGCTGGCTCCCTAGAATGAGTTAGGGAGGAAACCCTCCTTGATTTTTTGGAATAGTTTCAGTAGGATTGGTACCAATTTTTCTTTATATGTCTGGTAGAATTCGGCTGTGAATCCATCTGGTCCTGGACTTTTTTTGGTTGGTAGGATTTTTTTTTTTTTTTTTTTAATTACTGATTCAGTTTTGGAACTTGTTATTTGTCTGTTCAGGTTTTCACTTCCTTCCTGGTTTAATCTTGGGAGGTTGTGTGTTTCCAGGAGTTTATCCTTTTCTTCTAGATTTTCTAATTTGTGTGCATAGAGGTGTTGATAGTAGGCTGAATATCTTTTGTATTTCTGATTTCACTATTTTAAATCGGTGCTGTGACAAACTTGAACATGCGATATCCCTCTCCCACCCGCCCACACCATTTTGCATTTCCTTAGGGTAGATAGATGTCTAGAAGTGGAATTCCCAAACGAAAGTCTGTGAACCCTTTTCTGATATCTCTGTTGTACCAGTACCACGAATAATGTGCCACATCTGTTTTTAGTGATATGATTATCTAAAATGTTTGCTTTTGATCATTGGTTTTAGAAAAATATAATTATATTTGAATTTCTTTGATTTCTGGGATGTTGGTCCTCCTCCCACCCCCATTATCCCCACAGATTGCTAAGGAGGAGACTTTGACTGCTTCCTGAATCCTGGCATCTTCTTTTTTTAATTTTTTCTGATATTTGGTTTTTATCAAGTTGTTATATAATAAAAAAAACTAGGTAAGTTGTTTTGGTGATCCATCTCTTTTTATATTCATTCCAGCTTATTTTTCAATGCTTTGTAATATATTTTAATATCTAGTATGGCAAAACACTTAATTTTTTTCTAATAATTTTGATATTCTTATATATGTATTTTTAATTCTACTTTAGTAAAGGGCAGGCAAAAAAATGTAGATCTATCGACAATAGTAGACTTTATGGGAGGAAGATTGCGGATGATCCTTTCAGCTCATTAGAAGTCTCTATTTTTTTCTTCAAAACTGGTCTCCCTGCTATAAAATTTGAACTGTAGGTATGTCAGTATATCTATAAGAGTTGCCTCAGTAATTGAAATAGACTTCCTGTTACCCGTTGTCTAGGTTGTACACTGTAAAGAGCATCTTTTTTTTTGGTAGGAAAAAATGGTTTTGTACATGGGATGAAACAATGTAAACTCAAAACTTACAGATAAGGGTTAGTTGTATCACTCATCTCTTTGAAAAGTTTATATGAATATCCAGTCAAAACCAACAGGATATCGCCCTTGAAATGTTATCTATATGGATTTCCAAGGAGACCATAGGACTGTATACTGTCTTGGAATGTCCTCAGAAGGCTTAGAGAGCATCTTGATAAAAGGTTATGTGGTTTATGATAGAGTGTATTAGTTTATTTGTGTTATTACCAAAGATGAACTTATGGTTAAAGATGAATTTAGGATTAACATGAAGAGGAAAGAGTGACATTTAGCTGAGGGTATTAAGTAGATGTCTCAGATGAACTGACACTAAAGGTAATTAGCTTTACAAATAGAGAGATGAGAGAAGAGAACCACTTCCTAGGTAGGATAAAAGAACATGTAAAAAAGGGATATGAAAAAAATTTATATTCCTTTAAAAATGTTATTCTCTACCAGCCTAATGAGTATTTCCATGTGATAGAAATAGAGATAAAGGTTGCTCATAGAGGTAGTGGCAGGAAATGAGGTCAAAGAGGGAGATATTCCAGTAAGGAGGCTGTTGAACACTTTTTAGGCAGAATATCATTTTTTTCTATAGTGAAGCCATTGGGAAAGTTGTGTACAATTACAGATGAACTTCTGCAAGTTAAATGGACAACCTTTTGTGATGTTGGTGCTTCAGAAGTACTCTCAAAGGGTTGCTTTACAATATTGAAAATGCTAAAAAATGGCCGGGCACAGTGTCTCACGCCTGTAATCCCAGCACTTTAGGAGGCTGAGGCGGGTGGATCACGAGGTCAGGAGTTCAAGACCAGTCTGGCCAAGATGGCAAAACCCCGTCTCTCTACTAAAAATACAAAAATTAGCCGGGCGTGGTGGTGGGTGCCTGGGCGCCTGTAATCCCAGCTACTCGGGAGGCTGAGGCAGAGAATTATTTGAACCCGGGAGGCGGAGGTTGCAGTGAGCTGAGATCGCACCATTGCACTCTAGCCTGGGCAACAGGGAAGACTTCGTCTCAAAAAAAAAAAAAAAAAAAAAAAAACAGCTAAAAAGAGCTACTTGTGCCTTTTTTGGGTAATTTTTTGGTTCACCTCAGAGACATGAGAATTACTGGTTTTTCTTTTTTGGGTTTTTTTTTTTTGTTTTTTTTTGGGGGGGGTGGACAGAGTCTGCCTCTGTCTCTCAGGCTAGGGTGCATTGGTGCTGTCATGGCTCACTGCAGGCTCAACCTCCTGGGTTCAGGTGATCCTCCCACCTCAGCCTCCATAGTAGCTGGGACTACAGGTGCGTGCCACCATGCACAGCTAATTTTTGTATTTTTTGTAGAGATGGGGTCTCACTGTGTTGCCCAGGCTGGTTTCAAACTCCTTGGCTCAAGTGATCCTCCTGCCTTGGCCTTTCAAAGTGCTGGGATTAAAGATGTTAGCTACAGCACCCAGGGAGAGTTGTTTTACTGTCTCTTAGGAGCACTTGGAAATATGTGTTTAATTTAGAAACTCTGCCATTTTTATCTTCCGATGAGGAAATGTTTTGATATGTTAGAAATTGGTTTCACCATTTTGTTTGGGGAAGTAAGAGATATAATCTGGACACGGTGGCTGATGGCTGTAATTCCTGCAAATTTGGGAAGCCAAGGTGAAAGGATTGCTTGAGCCCAGGAGTTTGAGACCAGCCTGGGCAACATAGTGAGATCCCCGTCTCTACAAAAAATGTTTAAGAAATTAGCCAGGCATAGTAATGTGTGCCTGCAGTCCTAGTTACTCAAGAAGCTCAATCTGTGGAAGGATTGCTTAATCCCAGGAATTTGAGGTTGCAGTGAGCTATGATGGCACTGCACTCCAGCCTGGGGGACAGACTTGAGACCCTGTCTCAAAAAAAAAAATTAGATTTACAAAATATAGAAATGATAGATGCTTTTGTTTAACTATAAATATCAGCATATCTTATAATCAAGAATATAAACATTGTTTCTATAAATTGTTTTGCATTTCTTTAGCCTTTATCTCCCTGCTAATATAGGTGATCATAAATCACTTTCCATTTAACAGTAATTCAGTAAACTTACATACAGGTTCTGATAATATGTTAATTTTAGCAGCTGTACTGCATTTCAGCACTTTAAATTCAACTGAGTTTGACTTGAAATACCTCCATTTTACTAAACTTAGATTTTTTTGGTACATAATTGTCCCTAGGTTTGAGCTACTCTGTCTCATAGTATGTATTTACGCTTCAGAAATTAATATCTTTTTCTTTCTTAGTATTTGAACCTTCAGATTCTTCCACTATTATAACCAGTTTAAGTTCTTTTTAAAATTAAACTTATTTTTTTGGGATAGATAAAACTCAAGTATGTAGAAAGAGGTACACAAAGTCTTATTTCTTCCTTTGCTTGCTACTTTATTTTCCTTCCACACTTTTTGGTATCCTGTTTATCCTTCCAGTGTTTTCCTTTTGTAGTTACAAACAAATGTATATTTTATTCTGGGGATCTTTCCATATCTAGATAAAGATCTTTATTTTTAATAGCTTCATAGTATTTTCTTATGTAGATGTACTGTAGTTTAGTCACTCAATCCTTTGTGGCTATTTGGGTTGTTTTCTATTTTTTGCTGTTACAATGCCAAATGAATAACAATATACATGTAACATTTTCTATTTGAACAAGCAATTTTAGATCTTTAGGTCAAGTATTTTCTTCCGCTGTCAGCTGAGAGAACCTAGAAGCAACAATATCACTGTAGCAGTGAGCACACCTGGTGCCCAGATCTTGGTTTCTAACACCATTCTCCAGTAAAAGGAACCAGGCCTTTGTGGAGAAATGGCTGATTCTAGGACTGGGGCAGCCAATAAAACTGTAAGATCAACCTGGAGTATCTTGTAGTGCTGGAAAGGAAGGAACTATTCAAACAAAAACATGAATGAGTTATGTCAAAGGGACACAGCCAACTGAAAGAGTTCCCAGTAGCCAATACTGGAATAATTTGAGCAACAAAAAAGTAATATTGAATTATAACCCAAAGTATAAAATAATATCCATGAGTTCATGCTGATAGAAGTAAATGGCTGACTAAATAAATAAATGGGGGAAGAATAGACAAATCTGTGCATAATTAGATACACAGCCCTCAAGGAAGTATAATACAACTCCCCACCTTTCAAGTGTGAGCTACATGAGGTGACTTCTTGCCAATAAGTACCATACTAATGTAAGATCTTACTAGTGGAAACTGAGTGTGTGGTTTAAGGGAACTCTTTACGATTTTTCTGTAAATCTAAAACGATACTAAAAGTTCACTTTTAAAAAACTGCTTCTGGGCCGGGCGCAGTGGCTCACGCCTGTAATCCCAGCACTTTGGGAGGCCAAGGCGGGCGGATCACGAGGTCAGAAGATCAAGACCATCCTGGCTAACACGGTGAAACCCTGTCTCTACTAAAAATACAAAAAATTAGCTGGGCGTAGTGGCGGGCGCCTGTAGTCCCAGCTACTTGGGAGGTTGAGGCAGGAGAATGGCGTGAACCCGGGAGGGGGAGCTTGCAGTGAGCCGAGATGGCGCCACTGCACTCCAGCCTGGGCGACAGAGCGAGACTCCGTCTCAAAAAAAACAAAACAAAACAAAAAAAACTGCTTCTGTAATTCTGATACTGCCAGATTGCCATTTTGTACTACCACCTAAATGTGCAACAGGCCTGTTTCCCATAACCTCAGCAACTGAATGTGTTGTCAGACTTTTTGAGTTTTGCATTTGATAGACGAGAACTGGTTTAACTCAGGTTATTGTATTTTTCTCATTATCAATGACATTGGACATTTTTTCATATGTTTAAGGGGCATTTTACGTTTTTTCCCTTCTTTGAATTCTCATGTCCTTTATTTTTCTCTTAGGTCATTGGTCTTTGTTTTCAGGAATTTTCTGTTGGGAGATTAGCCCTTTATTTGTGATGTGGGTTGCAAATATGTATATTTTAGATTATGTTTTTTCATGCATAACTTTCGACTTTTACATGGTGAAGTAATTTTTTCTTTTATGTTTTTGGATTTTGAAATATATTTAGAAAAGTCTTCACCATTCCAAGGTTATAAGGAAGTTCATCCACATTTTCTTCTAATACTTGTGGTTGTGTTTTTCACATTTGGATTTTAAAATTTGGATCCTTCAGTTCCTCTCAATCTTTGAGGCATTTTAAATGCTTACCCCTTGCTTTCTGGTTATACCTGCATCAGCATGGTTGTGGCCATATAGGTGATTCAGATGACTTATAGTAAAAGAAATACTTAGGCATTTACTCTCAGTAAGAAGTCTCAACTTTCTGATTACTGATCATGATTATTATAGTAAATGGAAACTCCTTTAGAGTTTCTTTTCACTGTTAAATTGTATATTTCGTAGTATTTTTTCTACTGATTATCAGTATTGTGGATTATTCATGTATCAATTGGTTTTTTCCTTATCCTGTTTCTTATAGGATTCCTTTTTAGATTATTAAACCTGTCTGTGATCTGTTTCTCATCTTCCTTAGAACTCCTACTGGTTTTATGGTCCTCTGATTACTAAACTCTATTTTATAATCTTCAGAAGTTTAATTAGTAGGCCAGTTTGCTGTTTTAACTCATTAAGAAACTGGCCAGTAGTGTCAGTGGATCCTGCCTAATATAGGGTGATGATTTATCTTAACCTTTTATAACAGTATTAATATTTTCCCCACATTGCTTGTGATGAGACTAGTGTCACTGAACTGAGCTTGTAACAGACATTTGGGAAGCTGTCTGGTGGTACTGCAGAATTTTGGCTGCTGGAAAATACCACCAAAAATTATCTGTTGAGTATATTGCTTATAAGCATTTGTAGGGGGCCATGTGGGTGTTGATAAGAATGGCAAACCAGAAAGGAACATCAAAGTTGGAGTGTTTATTATTGATGTTTTGGAGTCTGGTTTAAGTATTTCAAAGCTTTATTAGAATTAGGTGAGGATCATGATATAATAGTTTGATTGGACAGACATACCAAGGCAAGAGTTTTGAGGTAAGCTTTTTTAGTGTCTTAGAAAGTGAACAGTCATTTGCTACTATTTATTGAAAAATTGAATAGTCTGATGTTGGTTTATATGGGTTTTTTGGGAAGTTCCTGAAATGAACAATGAAGTTTTTTGTAGCTCTTATCTGCCTGAGCAGGAGTTTCCTGGAATAGCAAAGTCATGTTGTTGAAGACAGCTGTATAATGATAGTTAATATAGATTGTAAACTTGGTGTAGACAGTTTCAGTTCTTAGTGTCCATTTAGAACCACAAGAAACTTGAACATGTATTTATAAAAAGTCTGATTCTTAGGCTCATTTGCAAAGACAGTGCATTCTCTTGGTGAATAGTTTGACTTTCAATTTTTTCCCCTGGGGAATGAGGCCTGACTTTAACAATTAGTCAGACATGCCCAAGTAGGCAGTTGGATAGGTGAGTCTGCAGCTTAATAAAGAGGTCAGGATCACTGTAATACCAGCAGTTTGGGAGGCCAAGGCAGGTGGATCACCTGAGGTCAGGAGTTTGAGACCAGCCGGGCCAAGATCGTGAAACCCCATCTCTACTAAAAATACAAAAAATTACCCAAGCGTGGTGGTGGGTGCCTGTAATCCCAGCTACTCAGGAGGCTGAGGCAGGAGAATCACTTGAACCCAGGATGCGGAGGTTGCAGTGAGCCGAGATCGCGCCATTGTACTCCAGCCTAGGCAACAAGAGCAAAACTCTGTCTCAAAAAAAAAAAAAAAAAAAAAAAAAGTTAGGATCAGAGATGGAAATTTGGGAGTCACTGTGTGTAGATGTTGTCCACCCAGAATGAGCTTGCCTAAGGAGGAAACACAGAAGAAAAATGCTTGTGCCAGAACTTAGGCCACACTGGTGTGTGTGTATGTGTGGCTGAGGGTGGGGTAAAGGGGTGGAATAAATCTGCAGAGGAGTGGCCAGAGAGGTTGGAAGAAAACCAAGATATTGTTATAGAGAAGCCAAGGAAAATGTGTTTAGGATAATGAAGGACTGGTCAAACTCCTATAATTATAGGCAAGGAGCAGTGAAGATAACTGGTGTAGGTTAGTTCAGGAAATTTCTACCTGAAAGCTCTATGTTTAACTCATTTTTGTGTACATATGTATACACACAGGCACACTGTATGGGTTAGGGAAAGGGTCATCATATAATTGTGGATGGTGGAGATGGTTTGAAGTAGACATTGGGGAGAGTAGGAGACCAAGTGCAGCAGAGAAATATAGTAAGATTATTGGCCAGTGTTGAGGCCCATTTAGGTTCGCTGATCAAACTGCTCTGTTGTGTGACTGTTCAGCAGTGCTGAGATGAACTGGTGCTGATGTGGAGAAAGTCTTAGGTGGATTAGGATTGGGATGGACAAGAATATATTTGTGCATTGCAGTAGATCCAAGTATATGTACCTTTCTGCCTTTGGAGTGGCTGTAGCATTGTGTTGTTTCATTTATTTCTGATGGGCTCTTCTCATGACCTCACTTGCTTGAAAGCTTACTGCTTGACTGGTATTCAGCCCATCTGAACTTATTTTACTTCTGTGGAGAAGTAAATTAGTTCCCCCCTTTTCCTGGTTTCCACAGAGTCTTGAGATCTCTGATGTTGCTTCTTAGGAAGAAGGGGCATTTGACTAAATTTATAAAGGAAGTATAAGAATTTGCCAAGAGGTCAGAGAATGGGATGAAGGGGAAGGGGTTAATTGTTCCTGGTAGAGGGATATGCTTGTGCGAAGTTAAGAGGCCTGAGCAAAACACCTTAAGGGAATAGAAGCTACAAATAATTTCTTTGAGGCAATGAAGCACTCACTGTGTATCTCTGGAGATGGAGCTGAAAAGTAGTGGGGTCAGAACACAAAGTTCTTGTAAGGCTAGGTGAAGAATGACCTGTTGGCCCCAGAGATTAATTTTTACTTAACAGTTTTTCTACGCATGTACAAAATAATGGCTGTTCACAGAGCTATTCAGTTCATGACATTCTTCACCTAAGAATTGCCTAGTGGGAAATTGTGTTTGCAGATTAGTTATCTGAATTTGATAATATTTTCATAGAAATAATTTTACCAATTTGGCTGCCGTGTTGCTCCATGAAAGTTACTTAATTTCTCATTTTGGCTGTTAATGGGGAAAGAGGGTTAGTGATATGTAGCTTGCAATTTTACATACAGAACATAAATCAGATGTTCATAATTTGGGAGTATACAGTGGCAAAAATAGTATATGTTAAATGCTTACTGTGTGCTAGGTACAATACATGCATTCTGATTTAGATCTCACATCCTTTTGGAGTAATTGTTTTTTGTTTTTTTTGAGACGGAGTCTTGCTCTGTCGCCCAGGGTGGAGTGGTCTTCACTCTGTCGCCCAGGGTGGAGTGCAATGGCGCGATCTTGGCTCACTGCCACCTCCGCCTCTCAGGTTCAAGCGATTCTCCTGCCCCAGCCTCCTAAGTAGCTGGGACTACAGGGGCACACCACCACGCCCAGCTAATTTTTGTATTTTTAGTAGAGACAGGGTTTCACCATCTTGGGTCAGGCTGGTCTTGATCTCCTGACCTTGTGATCTGTCTGCCTTGGCCTCCCAAAGTGCTGGGATTACAGGCGTGAGTCACTGTGCCCAGCCATTGAGGTAATTGTTAATTCTTTTCTCTCTCTCTCTTTTTTTCTGAGATGGAGTTTTGCTCTTGTCACCTAGGCTGGAGTGCAATGGCGCAATCTCGGCTCACTGCAACCTCTGCCTCCCAGGTTCAAAGTGATTCCCCTGCCTCAGCCTCCCTAGTAGCTGCAATTACAGGTGCCTGCCACCACGCCCGGCTAATTTTTTGTATTTTTAGTAGAGACGGGGTTTCGCCATGTTGGCCAGGCTGGTATCCAACTCTTGACCTCAGGTTATCCGCCTGCCTAGGCCTCCCAAAGTGCTGGGATTACAGGCACTTTGGGAGTCACCGCAGCTGGCCTGTTAATTGCCTTCTCTGAAGAGAAAACTAAATGCAGTTTTCTCAGTGTCATACTTCTCACTGTCTCTCTAGTGTTTAAATGAAGGAATCAGGATTTGAACCTAGGTTAGGCTTACCCTAGGACTTATTCTCAGTTTCTCTTAAAGAAAGTGAACTTCCTATGTGCTATAAACCCTTTATCACTAGTGCCAAAGTTGTGTGTACCATAATTAACATTTCATTGTAGGTGTTAATTAAATGTAGTGATGTGTTAACCTCTAAGCTTTTAAGAAGACTGAATAGGTAGTAAGCAATAATGAAGCAAAGAGAGAATCTAGGCTCATAAAGCCATCCTTTGGTTAACTACAATCCATTTAATTCACCTAATGGAAAATTCAGATAGCCCAAACAATATTCTGTTTGTCAGAATTCTGGTTAATTCAAATATTACTGTTTTAAAATGCTTTTCTATATCCTTATAGGAAATCTTTTAACATTTTTTAAAGGCTATCATTTGTAATGTATATGCATATTTTACCCTCTTTTTCTTCACTGTGTTAATTTCTTTATTTTTTCTATTTATAATATACTGAGGTTTCCTAAATAAGTAAAATTAGAAGAATAGAGAGTTCTACAAATAAAAATGAAAACCTCTGAAAAAAAGTGGCTGTGGAGTTTTTTTTTTCAGTTGATTATTCAGGTACACCTTTTCTTACTGTTTTGGTGAAAATCTACAATTTGGCCTTTACCTTAGATCTTATAAAGATGATAGAGTATGCTTGGAAATTGGCTCATTGTTATGCTCCCTTCCTGTTAGGATTGGTATGTGAACAATTTCTAATTTTCCACTTAGCAAGTAATGTGATGGAGGATTAGAGTGCCTCCCACCCCTCACCAAATCACAAAAAAAGCTTTTCTGAAGGTAATGGTAGTTTTATAGTTTTGAGATCAATTGATTTGGCCCTAGGAAGACTCTATTTTGAGGCCTTTTCAATATCTTTGAAATTAACTGGCCATATAAGAGGGAGATTTTTTTCCTTCACAGCTCTTCTTCCCCCAAAGAAAACCTTTACCAGAAGATTGAAGAATGCTGGCATTTTTAATATGTTGCCAAGTCTTCTACTGTTGCCATGGAAAGTTGGCCACTACTTAGTAGAATTTGTCTTATAAAGGCTTTAATAGTGTTAGTTTTTAAAAGATGTTATAAATATTATTGTCATAAATTACAGAATGACAAAATAGCATTTGTCCAGTTCAGATGCCTCTTGGAGAGAAAGACTAGAAAGTTGTACACACACACACACACACACACACACACACACACACACACTCACACACACTCACACACTCTCTCTCTCTTTCTCCCTCCCCCCTCTTTTTAACATGATAAGCAAATTCATATTTACCTTGTGCCAAGTACGCTAAGAACATTCTTAATGAAACCTACCTGAATATTTAGAAAGTAGGTGATTTTGTGAGATTTGCAGTTTAAAAACATAAAAGGCAATACATAATACTATTTGATCATGATTGAAAAATATGTCGTGATAATTCAGTTATTTTTGAAGGGAAATGAAATTTCATTCTTTTTCTTTTTATTTTTTTTGAGATGGAGTTTCACTCTTGTTGCCTAGGCTGGAGTGCAATGGCCTGATCTCGGCTCACCACAGTCTCCGCCCCCTGGGTTCAAGTGATTCTGCTGCCTCAGCCTCCTGAGTAGCTGAGATTGTGTTGGTCAGGCTGGCCTCGAACTCCTGACCTCAGGTGATCCGCCCACCTCAGCCTCCCAAAGTGTTGGGATTACAGGCTTGAGCCACTGTGCCCTGCTGAAATTTCATTCTTACAGTAGCTGTCAAATGTGGCCTTTTAAATATTTAAATATATATTTAGTTCTTCCTATTAAAATGATGCCCCTTAAAATGCTGTTTTAATTTTTTATTGTTGGAGTTAGGAGGTGGTTAAAGGGTGAACAATTAGCTGGGCTTCACAGGATATCTTTACGTCAGTGGGTCATGATATGTCACCATGTGGTGAAGTCTGATCTTTTCAGCTTTGTTCTGTGACATTCCTCTTCAGTTCATTTTGAGATAATCTGGTATTGTAGAATCTCTTATGCTAATTAGAGGATAAAGTATAATGTTAATTTAGAAATACACAATGAGAAATAATCTGGCTTGATACAACAATGTTTTAAGGGGGGGATATGAGTGATGCAGTGGGGGCAGGGAGGGACACAAAGATTTTAAAAATATGTTTCTTTGCTTAAGGAGTTTATAATACGATGAAACCCAGGAAGTTTTTATTTACATAGCCCACTTGATCCTGGTAAGTAAACCAATTTAGAAGATCTGATTTCAGATCTGAGGGTTGGTTGAGAATAGCTTTAGGGTAGTGAGTTTTCAACGTTTTTGGTCTCAGGACCTGTTTATACTCTTAAACGTTATGGAAACAGAATACGAAAACAGAAACCTTAGGTTACAAAAAATTGTAATTTACTTAAAAATAACAAACATTACGAAGTTAACAAATCTTAAAAAAACTATTTTTAAAAATATGAGAATAGCATTGTTTTACATATTTGCAAGTCTCTTTAATTTCAAGCTAAATAGAAAACAGCCGGATTCACACATCTGCTTTTGCCTTTTAGTTTATTACAATATTCAGTGTAGTCTCTGGAAAACTCCATTGTACACCGGTGAGAGAAGTGTAAAAAAGGCAAATAACTTAGTATTTTATAAAAATAGTTTTTACCTCAGGATGCTCCCATAAAGGTTCCCCAGACCACACATACTTGGAGAATCTCTGCTTTAGAGCAAAACGAAGTGGGTTGCTTATCCTACTTTTGATCTTGCTCTGAATTGCATATTCTTACAGGCTGTTTCTGTCAAGCTGTAGTAACTCATTAAATTCCATTCTGGAAGTTACTCACAGGTAACTTCTACTATAAATAGTTGGAGCCATAGGCTTTGATTGGAAAGGGCAAGGCTTGCTAGCTGTATCATTTCAGGAAAATGTATTCACATTTTGGAATGTTTCCTCTTTTGTAAAATGGGTAGAGTAATACCAACTCATAAGACTTCGGTGTGAACCAAATAAATTAAAGCAATATACAGTTGCTAATCAAATCTTGCTGTTAGTAGGAGTTTTGGAAGAAAACATTGCCTGACACATGTTCCAATTTTCTCACATACATTTTGGTTAAATTTGCAGAATATCCTAAACACCTGATAAGATTTGTGTCTTCCTTGTTACTCTGCAGTGACTTTTTTTATTTTTAAAATGCCCTCCGTTCTTTCCTTCTGTCCAGCTCTTACACTCGCGGCTTCTTAGAGCCAGTTCCTTCACAAATAAATGGGGATTTTAAAACAAAAACAGCAAAATATCCTTCCCTGGGGTGTTCATAATCTTGTGCTTAAACTAAAGAAAGAGTTAAGGAGTTTCACCATATTGGTCAGGCTGGTCTTGAACTCCTGACCTCGTGATCCGCCCACCTCAGCCTCTCAAAGTGCTGGGATTACAGGCGTGAGCCACCGCGCCAGACTTATTTTATTTATTTATTTATTTATTTTTGAGACAGAGTCTCGCCCAGGCTGGAGCCCAGTGGCCCCATCTTGGCTCACTGCAACCTCCACCTCCCGGGTTCAAACGATTCTCATGCCTCAGCCACCAAGTGTAGCTAGGACTACAGGCATGCACCATCACGCCTGGATAATTTTTGTATTTTTAGTAGAGACCGGGTTTCTCCGTGTTGTCCAGGCTAGTCTCAAACTTTAGACCTCAAGTGATCTGCCCACCTTGGCTTCCCAGAGTGCTGGGATTATAGGCATGAGCCACTGTGCCCAGCCAAAATTTTTTAAAAAAGAAATCCTCACCACATATACATGAGATGTATCTATGACATTATTAATAACTGGATGGGCTGATAGATTGCTCAACACAATTTTCATTTATAAGAAATACTTAATTTGTTTTTTTCCTTTTTCTTAGTGTTGTCAAGTTTTTTCTTTACTTTTAAAGAAATCAACCAGAAATGGTAGAGACTGTGTTGGTTTATGTAAAGAATTCCTTTCATGAATACAGGCCTTCATCTCACAGCAACAAATCAGTGCATTTGAGTGTTGTAAGTTAACATGTTTAAGGTACATAATTGTAAAGATATGTGTATAGATATATACTTTTTTTTTCTTTTTTGTGATTGTTTGAATTACCAATTTGATTAGTGGACTGGTCCTGAGTTAGTTGATTCACCAGATTCTTGTTTTTTAGTGAATACACCTATCACAGGCCTACTTTTTGAATTCTAACTTGAAAGTCAGTAGTGGGACTGAAGCCCTTTTTCAAACTTTAACATGGATTTTGTAGTAAAATTGGAATAATACAGCAATTTCATAGTACCACTTGTAGCTTCCAGCAACTATCATGACATTTTATATTCAAACTGTTTCTTTAAAGAAGACTTTGTAGTTACCTAGGGTTTGGGACTCTGTTGTGCTCCTTTCCAGCCTTATTCATTGTGCCCCGCTCTCTCTCTCTGTCTTAGAGTAGCTTCTTTCTAAATTTCCTCTTCCAAGGAATCAGCTGATGCTTCTAAGGCAGACTCTGGAGCCAGTATTATGGTTTCATATCAAAGTGTCAAAATACTTCATTTTCTAGTGAATGTTAGACGAAAATGTGGAACACTTCAACAATTGGAATATTAAAAGGAGGATATTTCCTACTTAGATTTATTTTACTTATTAGGGAACTGAAAATGCCGTTTAAGAATGAGGGGCAACAAGATTGGCCTGTGCTCAAATTTTAGGAGGCATGGTGCCCAGAGAGGGCTCCAGAGCTCTTTTGCTGGCTCTCTCCTCTGGAGCAGCTGACTGGCCAGCTGCAGAGCACATTGATCTGGTCATGATTGCTTTCATCCTGGAGCAGAGCAAGTTCACACAATTTAAATCAAGAGCCACATTAGAAGCTCCTGACCTCAGGATAACCTCTCATTTCCTACCTTTGAAAGAGGGAACAAGAGGGAACAGTTCAGTCACTTCCTAACATCTAGCCACAAAAATACATGGGAAGATATAGCCAAATCTAAAGATTGTGATCTCCTGATTTTCTTTATAACTTAGGTAGATTCAGAATACCATCTTCCAGGTTTCCCTTGGAATACAAGGAACATTAGTCTTAATCTACTGTTCTGTGTTGAATAGAGAAATAATTCCTTCCCTTCCACACAGTCATTTTTTTTTCCTATTGAACTTTTCCTAGGCCATTCATATAGATGCAGCCTAGATGAAATAGACTTGGACTGTTTGTAAACTCACCCTTTTCTTGAAATATCATACTGGAGTGTGACATTTCTTACCTGTGTTATATAGCAGACCAGTGTTTTTTGATGTATATTTTTAAAAGCATGCTTTCTTTTGGTAAATTTAGGCCTCTCATTATTCTCTGAATATCCCTACCAGTCACTATAAGGGATTTTTTTTTTTTTTTTTTTTTTTTTAAGTAGAGATGAGGACTTGCTGTGTTGTCCAGGCTGGTCTTGAACTCTGGGCTCAAGTGATCCTCCTGCTTTGGCCTCCCAAAGTGCTGGGATTATAGGAATGAGCCACTGTGCCCAGCTCATTAATATAAAAGTTTTACTGAAGTTTATTTTCTAGAGATTTCAACTTTGCTTCTGCTGTGACTCACATGCCAGGATAGGTAATCTCACATATGGAACACTGCAAGTTACTGGATTGATAAGAGGGACTGAGAATTGTGAGCAGTTCTCACTTCTCAAGTTGTAATTGTACTCTTTTCTCCCATTCATAACTGAGAGTAATATTAAATAATAGTTCTGAATCTGCTCTAGTTCATTAAGTATAATTCACGTTTTCTTATTTCGACTGTTAGTAACAAATTCTAATGCTCAGAATGTGAGCACTAAATAGTAATTGAAGAAATTAACCTCAGACTTGAGAACTATTTTACTTTATAAGATTTCTTTTTTTTTTTTTTTTTTTTTTGAGGTGGAGTCTCATTCTGTCGCCCAGGCTGAAGTGCAGTGGTACAGTCTCGGCTCACTGCAACCTCCACCTCCTAGGCTCAAGTGATTCTCCTGCCTCAGCCTCCCGAGTAGCTGGGACTACAGGCACGCGCCACCACACCCAGCTAATTTTTTTGTATTTTTAGTACAGACGAGGTTTCACCATATTGGCCAGGCTGGTCTTGAACTCCTCACCTCATGATCCGCCCGCCTCGGCCTCCCAAAGTGCTGGGATTACAGACGTGAGCCATCGCACATGGCCATAAGATTTCTTAATAACAAAGGGAACTACTACTTTGCTAGAAGTCTCTATGCTTGACTTGGAGGACATACTGAGTTACAGCGAAATAAGTAAGAGCAAAGGTCTTTAGTTAGAAATGTCATGAAATGAGGAAAGAAAAGGAAATAAGGAGGTTAAAATATGCGTAGGTGTTTAATAACTATTAAAATTTTACTGACTTGTGTAGTTGATATCTTTCTACTCAGAAAAAAGAGAAAAAGATCCAGATATTTAGGAGAAGTCACATATGTTTGTGTACCTTCCTGATAATTGATGGTATTGAGCTATCTGTAAATCTTGGTTAAATCCTTATAAGACCACTGATAACATATTAATATTTACTACCTCCAATTGTCCAGAGTTATGGGTATATTATGTCACTGGTTGAAAATCTGACTGATTTATAAAAAAGGATCAAACTGTGGGTGTTAGCCTTAGTCAAACAATTTAAACAAGCATGAGGTACTACGAACTGATTTTTTAAAAAATTTGGGACAGTGCTGTTTAAGCTGCTTATAATTTCACTTGTTTTTCAGAGATAATTTTTACTTGATGTCTGTTTGTCCTAGATACTGTGATACACTAGATATAGTAATGTATGAGATATATGATAGCGGCTGTGATTTATTATACCTAGAACTAAGGGTGGTTTTCAGATGGCTATTTTACTTTCCCTTACATGAGGGACTGGGTCATACTGCTTACAAAAGAAGTGACTAAAATGGCCTGCTGTGTAGGAAGGGTAACATCTGTGTTCATACAATAAATGGATGTAGCCTAGTTCTCTGGTGGAATGTCTAACACTTGCCAGTACTGTTCTCAAAAAGAGTTTGTTAATAATTTTAAATAACTTGGTATCATTTAAAAATACATGGCCAGTCTAGGAAAGGTGGATAGCAATGGAAGGTATTTGCTAGAGCTTTTTGGCCTTCCCCGTGTCTGAAATCTCTTCTCAGAAGTGTTGAAATGTAACCAGGAGTAGAAAAATTTTCCTTACTAATTGTGGAATTGAGTCTGGAATTTGTCTTTTGATTCTGCCAAAGGAGAGAGATTCACAGGCCTACCAAAGGAGGAAGGAGGAATGCTTATAGGTCTCCTGTAGAAGTACTATTTATAGTATTATCTGCTTATATAAACCTAGTTTTTAAAAATAAAAACTTTTTTTTAATTGAGACAGGGTCTTGCTATGCTGTCCAGCTGGTCTTGAACTCCTAGGGCTCAAACAGTCTCCCCACCTCAGCCTCCCAAGTAGCTGGGATGATAGGTGCATGGCACCATGCCCAGCTTCTATAAACCTAGTTTAAAAATACATAAGAGAAAAATCAGATAAGTTGACCTCATTAGGAAATAATTTGTCAAACACATTTTGGTAGCATAGTAAGTGAAATTTGTTAACTTTCATATAATTTGATATTGCTAAAATTGCTTTTAGGTGTAGTTTTTCTTTTGAAAAAGATTATCAAGAGGGTTCTGACTATTCAAGAATATTGCTTAATTTCACAAAAATTGAAAGGAAAGGCAGTTTGTGTTTCCCTCATAATCTACACATCAACCAGCTTATTTGTGTGAGGTTAGTGAAGGAACACACAGGGTTTGCATTTTGTCTTATCAGGGTTTACTAAATAGTGACTCTTGGGTGAGTCTTAAGTTTTGAGCTTTTGTTTTCTCCTTTATATAATAGGAATGGTAAATTTATCTTTTTTACTTCATAGAATTGTTTTAAGAGTCAAATAAAATGATGGATGTAAAGACTCTGTAAACTCCATAAAGCTAGGTATATAGTGATGTTATTCATGTTATTTTTAAATTGATGAATGAATTATCAACTTTGTGGAATAATTATTTTAATGATTGGCATAGGGAAGATAATGTACCATTATCAAATATCTCATCTTTGAGGAAAAAGCAATTTTATTTTTATTTAACATTGAATATATATTTAAGGACAATTTAAAACTCTTTAATTTTTATGGATAAATGTACAGAAAATATTAATATAATGTATAGACATTCAGAAATTATTAGATTGGCAAACCTATTTGTGATATATATAAACAGACAAAACTTCGGTGTCTGAAAATTTCCTCATAACCAAGTAATGCTTTTGCCAAGTTCTGCACCTTTTTTATATACCTTGATCCTGTCTCATATTTGTGAGGTCTTCCTGAGTCCTTGAATATACTTTATTGCTTTTCCATGGTGCTTGATGAAACTAAAGGTAGGACCAAATTCCCAGCCCAGTAATTTTGTTTTCAAGGAAATTGTTGAAGTTCATTTGTGAAACATAGAGAAAAATATTTTCTGTTTTTAGGGACTCAAGTAAAGAGCAAGCCTATGGAAGTGATTTCCTGTAGTATGTGCCGTCTTTCTTGATGGTACTCAGCTGAGAGTGGTTGTTGTAAGGAGGATGTATTTAAAGCACAAAGGAGAAAACGATGGGAAAAGAACAGAGCAGCCAAAAACCAAACAGAACACAGCCAAATGGTTGAACATAAGTATGATTGGAGTCCTCAATGAAATGGATAGGGGGAAGGACATGAAAAGATGATTGGCGACATTAGTCACAAGTAATATGCAAATTAGAATTATGGTGATATACTATTCATCAGAGTGGCTAAAATTTAAAAGGTAATGCCTGTGTTTATGAAGATCTGGATTGCTGGAACACATTGCTGGTGGGAATACAAAATGGTGTGGCCATTTTGGAAAACCAGGAATTCTTTAGAAAGTTAAACATAATCTGCCATGTGACTCAGCAGTTTTACTCAGGTATTTACCCGACAGAAAGGAAGACATTTGTCCATAAAATGATTATACAACAATGTTCATAGCAAATTTAATTACAGTATTGAAAAACTGAAAACAACCCAATGTTTGTTAACAAGCAAATGAGAATGTGTCATATCCATATAGTGGAATACTCTTAGGCAATAAAAATAAACCACTGATACACAGAACAACATAGATTAATCTCAGAATTCTTATGCCAAGTAAAGAAGTTACGTGTATAAGAGTACATATCCTTATGTGATCCAGTTTATGTGAAATTCTAAAGAGGATTATGCTGTAAGGGACTGAAAGACAGAAGTTGCTAATGGGGCTACTTGGTTGCCTTCTCGCACTGTGAACCTCTAGCATTTTGAGATGTGTAAAGTTCTAAAAACAGTATTTATTTGTTTGTTTGTTTGTTTTGAGACAGAGTCTCGTTCTGTCGCCCAGGCTGGAGTGCAGTGGCATGTCTCAGCTCGCTGCAACCTCCACCTCCCAGGTTCAAGCAGTTCTCCTGCCTCAGCCTCTAGAGTAGCTGGGACTACAGGCACATGCCACCATACCCAGCTAATTTTTTTTATTTTTTTTAGTACAGACAGGCTTTCACTGTGTTAGCTAGGATGGTCTTGATCTCCTGACCTCGTGATCTGCCCGCCTTGACCTCCCAAAGTGCTGGGATTACAGGCATTAGCCACCACACCTGGTCCAACAATATTTATTTTTTGAAGTCACAATCTCTTGAAAAAGTAGCACTTCATAGAATACTAGAGTTCTGTGGAACCCCTGCACAGGGGGCTCTAATTTTTTTTTTTTTTTTTTTTTTTTGAGACGAAGTTTTGCTCTGTTGCCCAGGCTGGAGTGCAGTGGCCCATCTCGGCTCACTGCAACCTCCGCCTCCTGGGTTCAAGCAATTCTCCTGCCTCAGCCTCCCAGTTAGCTGGGATTACAGGCGCCCACCATCATGCCCAGCTAATTTTTGTATTTTTAGTAGAGACGGGGTTTCACCATGTTGGTCAGGCTGGTCTTGAACTCCTGACCTCAGGTGACCCTCCCGTCTCGGCCTCCCAAAGTGCTGGGATTACAGGCATGAGCCACCATGCCTGGCCAGGGGGTTCTAATTTTAAAATGCTAATTGATGACTTGTTTTCTTATTTCGTAACTGGAAGTGGTATGAACTTTGATTAGATATATAGAGTGTATATCTGTGAGTCATTTCTGTAATTATCTTTGTCCCTTCAAGTATTTTTTTAAGGTCAGAGAGCTCATGAATTCTTCATAAATGTGTGAGGTCTTTCTTCTTTCATCACTGTACCTTGGATGCTGAGAAGACACATCTAGAACATCTGATTTATGGTGTGGAAATCATTTTAGTCAGTATCGAACCCTCCATCCCCCAACTCCACCAGCAGAATGATAGGTGAAATACATTCCTCCAAGACCAAAACTGCTTTGATGTTTGGTGTCCTCTCATTAATACCATCATTGCTGTGGGCTACGTTTGGACTGCTTGCTTTCCAAAATAAAAAAATTGTATGTGGTTAGAGCCAAGGGCCAAAGATACATCTCTAGAGCTAAGAATTGCTTTACATTTTTGAAGGTTGCTTAAAAGTATTTAGCAGAGACTGTATATAGCCCACAAAGCCTAAAATATTTACTGTTGGGTGATTTACGGATGAAGTTTTACAGATAGGATATTAGAGAATCCTCTAATATAGTTATTTTCAAAACCAAGATTTTATAAAAATCAAAGTGGAGGCTGGGCATGGTGGCTCATACCAGTAATCCTAGCTTTTTGGGAGGCTGAGGCGGGCATGTCAGTTGAGGCCAGGAGTTTGAGACCAGCTTGGCCAATGTGGTAAAACTCCGTCTCTACTAAAAATAGAAAAATTAGCCAGGCATGGTGGTGTGTGCCTGTAATACCAGCTACTCAGGAGGCTGAGGCAGGAGAATTACTTGAACCCAGGAGGCAGAGGTTGCAGTGAGCCGATGTGGGGCCACTGCACTCCAGCCTGAGTGACACTGATACTCTGTCTCAAAAAAAGAAAAAAAAAATCAAAGTGTGCTGTAAATATCTTATGTTCTTATCATCTTATTAGTTATTTGACTAAGTTTTAAAAAGTCCGTGAAAGGACACATGAAGTCATAGTTTAATTTCCAGCATTTTTTCTTTCGTTTATTCAGTAATGCTATATTCTATAGATTTGGTGAAATGTGGCCTGTTTGTTTCAAGATAAATATTAATAAAAAGTCAACTATTACAGAGAAAGACTCAGTACATCTCAGGCAATAAAAATATCAAAATCAATTACTAGAAGAAGATTTGGTCTAAAGAAAAAAGCTATTTATATTTGAAAGTAATGAAATAGCATCCATCTAAAATTTTTAGCAATTCAGTCCTTTCACTAATCCACATTAATCTTCTCTTCTGATGATTTTTGAATAAGTGAGAGTTTCAAGTTTTCACATAAATGCCAATTTTCCATCTAGGTATGCATGGAAGTGGGAAATTTTTTTTTCCCCAATTCTTAAGGTCTTGATTCTGTTTTGTAAGATCTGTATATTGCCTTATTATAGAGGACAGAAGGGTCATTCTTTCAAAGTTTGGTGTATTAAAATAGATACCGTTATTTTGGTATTGATTATTTAATTTCCTCATAAGTCATGAGAAAACTCAAACAGCCTAGTTTAACTAGATTTTGTAACTCTAAATATTTGCAAAATATTACCTTAAATATTTAAAATGGAGAAATAAAATCATACAGGTATTAAGCTATTTTCCTTCAGCTTCAGACTTACCCATTGAAACTGCTTTGCGAGGTTGGAGCTGAGATCCTACAGACTATATTTCTCTTTTGTAACTAGTTTCCTGGTAGATTTTGCCAATAGATGGTACCAATGGAGATAGGAAAGTAAAAGAGGAGGGACAAAGGACTTTTCTCCTTTTTGTTTACTTCTTCTTCCTGTTCATGTCTCCACAGCAACAAAGCTTCACCCTGGTAGGAAAAGGAGTGGCAAATGGTTCCAGTTTGCAGTTTTTCCACACTCATAAAACCATCTTCATCACATCCCCTCAGAGATGCCAGCATCAACTAGCCATTTCCTCCCTCTGAAAAATCTGGGTTCCAGCTTTGCAGGGTTCCCCCTCCAAGCTCTTGACACGTAGTTTTCTTTTCAGAGGTCTGGATCCCAGTTTCATAGGGTTTCTCCTTCAAGCCTCTGAGTTTTCATAATTCCTACGACTTCCCTTTGTTCCTCTCAGCTCTGGTATTGACAGTTGCTTTTTGCATTTACTATGTCTGTGATAACATGTCTGTCCTCCTTTTTGCCTTTTCAGTTCTCCAATTTTCCTGGTTAGCAACTTTTATTAAATTGTCTGTTAAAATTACAGGTGTAGTTTCTGTCTCTTGACTGAACCCTGCCTAATACACTGGTCAGAATACTAGGCCTTTGCCAGCCAAAGTCCAGGAGATCACATTAATAGCTTCTGAGCCTCTGCAATGTGCAGAGCCTTTCCCTGTTCTCGGTATCCCGTTGGATGTCTTCTGTGGTCCCAGAGCTGCCTGGGTATACGTCATTATCACACTGCATTGTTGTCTGCTTTTCTGTAGTGTTTCTCGTCTTGAGGCCAGTGCTGATGTCTTTTGTCTCTCTGTCCTTAGTTCCTAACACAGGATTCATATAAACTAGGTGAGTCATGATAAAATTACCTGATGAAGGGAGGGATCTTATTTTGATAATTTTTGGCATCTAAAATTCTTCAGAAAATGAGATGTTTAAACCAAATCTTAACCTGGTATCAAAGATTATGTGATACCCTCCAGAAGTCACCTACCTGAGACTTGATTAGGTTTTTCTAGTTCAGTTGTTAATGAGATTGAATATGCCTCATTCTCACTGGCATATCTTACCAGCTCTTGTAAAACTGTTCCAGGGAAGAATGTAAATCCATCTATCAAGATACCTTTCAAATGATCAGGCCTCTTCCCGTCAACCCTTCCACTTCCATTACGCTTGTAGAGTGAACCCTGTTTCCTTCAATGTACTTTCTTCATTAGTACCTAAACATATGCTGGATACAGGGTCATGCTGAGAGTTTCCAAGACTTCTAGATATTTTGATTGCAGTATACTTTCCTCTCCATTATTTAGTGGGGTCACCTTGGCCTGTATAAATCCCACTTCCAGATCCCTTCCCCCATCATGGTGCATGTTATAGGCTCTTGTGTCATTTCTGTCTTAATACCTTTTAGTGTAGGTTACCTTCCCCTAAGTATAATTAAACAAATCTATAATTACTATGTCTGTTCCTGCTTTATTTCCTTTATAGTGGAGATTTGTTGACTATAGATAGCTTGAATGTCTTGGTTTACTTTATAGGGATTTTTAGAGGAAAAAGTAAATATTTCTTTGAAATTTCTATGTACTTATCAAGGGATATAGATAATTTGTTTTCTGTCTTTCAGAATTTTGATGGGGATTTGGTTTAAACTTTATCTGCTGTTTGAGTTTTATAGTATAAATCTTTTTAAGAAATTGTGTTTATTTTTGTTTACTCTTGAATTTTAATACATCATAGTATGCTAATTAATATAGTGTTTGTCTCCAAATGCCAAAATGTTATGAAATTGTGAAGATTGTTTAGCTATATTCTTTTTCTTGGGAATATGATAGGAATTGCTGCCTACTTGAAATTAGGCATGGCCATGTGACCTGATTTAACCAATGAAATCTGAGCAAAAGTAACGTGTAATACCCCTAGATGGACACTTTGAGTGAGTTTGTATAGACAGTACTTTGCCACTGTTTATCCTCTTGCCATAGTAGCAGCTCCTTCAGCCTAGATCCTTGAAGACTTGGAGCAGAGCCTCCAGTCAGTGCTAAGTGGATGTATAACATGAAAGAGAATAAAATCTTGGTTATTATAACCTAGTCAAATCTGACTGCTACAGTTGATATTAATTAATGTCTTCTTTAAAGGAACATTTATCAAATAAACACATCTCAGATAAAAACAGTTGTTCTCCCATGGTGTATGTATCTTCATGTTTGTCCTTAGTGGTTATAATAATCTGTATAAATTATGAAGAGAATCTGCTGGAATGATTAGTAAGGTGCTTTATTTGTGGGCCAAATAGTAGCAGGTATTAGATACGTTGGTGGGCCAAGAAATGAAGGGAAGCCAAGAATGGAGTGATACATCTTACGAAAGAGACCAAATTTCATACCCAATGACATCAAATTTTATACCTAATGATGTCAAATATAGGCCATTTGTTTCAGGAAAAAAAAAAAAGCCATCTGACCAGTCAGTTTTGGAAAGTCATCTGTTGAGAATATACAGTTACCTAGTGGCAGGTCTGGGAAAAAGAAATTCACTCTTTTGACTCTAGCCATATATCCTTTTTTTGGGGTGGGGTGGGGTGGAGTGGGGGGCGGGGCACGGAGGCCGAGTCTCAACTCTTGTCACCCAGGCAGGAGTGCAGTGGCTTGATCTCAGCTCACTGCAGCCTTCGCCTCCTGGGCTCAAGCAATTCTCCTGCCTCAGCCTCCTGAGTAGCTGGGATTACAGGTGTGTGCCACAACACCTGACTACCTTTTTTTGTATTTTTACTAGAGATGGGGTTTCACCATGTTGGCCAGGCTGGTCTTGAACTCCTGACCTCAGGTGATCCACCTGCCTCAGCCTTCCAAAGTGCTGAGATCTGAGATTACAGATGTGAGCCATGTGCCCGGCCCCTGTATCCTTTTTATTATTAAAATATTTGACCTTGCACACTTACTAAGAAACAGATAAATAAATATATGTATACATTTTACTTTCTTAAAATCTACTTTTACTTTTTAATTATGCTATTGTTTTTATTCTTTTTTCCCTAAACTTTTTTTTTTTTTTTTTTTTTTTTACAAATTTGCACAGAGTTCTGGGCTTATGACAGGATCCTCACTGTTCCCTGCATAATCTGCATATCTGTGTGTGTATGTAGTTATACAGCAATAAAATAATTAATATCTGTGAACCCAACTTCTTAAATATTGTCAGTAACTTAACTTTTTATGTTCTTTTCTCCTTGCCTCTCCCTAATTTGTAACTATCATCATAAACTTTATTTTAATCCTTTGTATTTTTAAAAAGCATTATATATAGTTTACCTAAACAATAAATATATTGTGTTTTTTTATTTTTATAAAAAATACTAAATGTAGTCTTCTGCGACTTCTTTTTGTTAAAGATCACATTACTAATATTCGTCCTTGTTGCATGTGGTTGTAGTTCATTCATTTTTACTGCTGTATAATAACATTCTATTCTATGAATCACCGTAATTTGTTACCTATTATCTGGTCTGTAATAGACATTTAGGTTGTTTCTAGTATTATGCTATTACGGACATGTTGCTGTGACCATTTCTGTTCATATTTTTGGGTAAATGTGTTACAGTTTCTCTTGGATATATACCCAGGATTAAAATCTCAGGATACCTTTCTCAGGAAGAATTTGAATTTACTGCCTAATATTATTACTAGTTCACGTTTCACCAGATAAAATAATCTGGATTGCTCTCACAGAGAAGGTAGGGCGTGTACAACCCAGAGGTGTAACCTCTCAGTGCTTGCTTTATCAGTTAAAAAGGTTGGTTTTCAAATGGCTAGGTAGGGTAATTTGAATCTCAGAATTATCAGTAGTCTACTATAACCTTTCTGTAGTTGTACTTTGAGAAACGCATTACTTATATGCAAACTCACGACCGAGGGTGTTCATCACATAACTGAGATGTAAAATAATTGCCTTCTCGTCTCTGCTGTTTTTGTTTGTTTTTTGAGACAGGGTCTCACTTTGTCTCCCAGGTTGGAGTGCAGTCACAGCTCACTGCAGCCTTAAACTCCTGGGCTCAAGCGATTCTCCTGCCTCAGCTTCCTAAGTAGCTAGGACTACAGGCACATTACACCACATCTGGCTATTTTAAAATATTTTTTTGTAGAATTGAGGGTCTCACTGTGTTGCCTAGGCTGGTCTCAAACTCCTGGCCTCGAGATGCTCCTGCCTCAGCCTCCCAAAGTGCTGGAATTATAGCCATGAGCCACAGTGCCTGGCCTGAGCTTCCTTTTAATGGGCTTTTTCCCCTTTTGTATATAACCATTTGTATATCAAAATGAGGCACTATCTCAAGTGGTTACAATTGCTCTCTTGGTTCTATTCTGAGTAAGACCATTATCAAAAGCATCAGATGACATTTCTAATAGATCACTATCTGAATTCTCTGAAACTGAACAGCTGTTTAAAACAAATGCCCTTTCTGTGGGGATTTATCATCTGCAAATCAATTTATTATTCATGATGGAAGTATCTACATTCCGAGTGACATTTAAATCAGATTTTATATTTTGAATTTTAATTTATTGCCCAGCAGAGAATGTATACAAAAATATGTTTAAAGAAAATAATGAAAATAAGTTTCAGTTGAAAAATATTACCTTGTGAAAGTCAGAGGGATCTGGGGGATTATTTATACAAATGATGGTGTTGAGAAACAACCTTAATAAACCTGTTTGAAGCTTCTCAGCTACTGGTTATTTTTGTCTAAGTTCTTACTGAACTCAGGAGGTAATGGGTAGGGATGTCATTTCATGTAGGGGTTCCAATATAGTGAACTATAATGTCTTGATCTCTACAAGCTTAATAAAGGCAGCCAATTAAATTTTAAGACTTAGCACAGTGGCTCATGCCTGTAATCTTAGCACTTTAGGAGGCCCAGGTGGGAGGATTGCTTGAGTTCAGGAGTTCAAAACTCCATCTCCACAAAAACAAATATTAGCTAGGTGTGATGGTGCATACCTGTAAGTCCCAGCGACTTGGGGGGCTGAGGCGAAAGGATTGCTTGAGCTTGGGCAGCGGAGGCTTCAGTGAGCCATGATCCCGTTACTGCACTCCAGCCTGGGTGACAAAGTGAGATCCTGTCTCAAAATAAATAAATTTTATATATGTTGTCACATGGCTCAAACAGTTTTCATGTAAAGTTCACTTTGAGTATGTGGGCTATTATTTGAATTTTTGGCCTTTGAAATAATTATGAAAACATTTATCGTTATTATCCTGGAGTTTCACTCATTTGCAGAATAACTTCATTCTGAAAATGATATAACACCTCCCAAGACTAAGTAATATTAACAGAGTTAATATTTTATCTTTTTGCCCTCAATGCCTCCTATATTGCTGGGGACATGATAGGGCCTGTGTGTGAATGTTTGTTGAAATGAATGAATAATACTTTTTAATATATAGGAGAAAACCTAAGCACAGCAGTTTGTGTGAGACAGTGATCAGAAACTTTGCCAGTTAATAGATTGACTTCAATCAGGGAGACAGAGCCTAAGTCAAAAAAGATGACTAATCTCTAGTACTATGTTAGTATTTGCTATCATTCCTTCATTCTGTAGGTATTTATGAGCACCTGTTGAGTGTCAGGATTTGTTCTAAATGCTGAGGATACAATAATGAGCAAAATATATTAATTCCCTGTTCTTAAGGAGACCACATTCTAGTGGAGGGAATCGACAATAGACCAATATATGCCTGGCACGTTGGCTCACGCCTGTAATCCCAGCACTTTGGGAGGCTGAGGTGGGCAGGTCACGAGGTCAAGAGGCGGAGACCATCCTCGCCAACATGGTGAAACCCTGTCTCTACTAAAAATACAGAAAAAATTAGGTGGACATGGTAGCGCGTGCCTGTAGTCCCAGCTACTCTGGAGGCTGAGGCAGGAGAATCGCTTGAACCTGGGAGGCAGGGGCTGCAGTGAGCTGAGATCGCGCCATTACACTCCAGACTGCACAACAGAGTGAGACTCCCATCTCCAAAAAAAAAAAAAAAACCCAATATAGAATGTTAGACAGCAAGACTGTGGAGAAAATTAAAGCAGTTAAGGGGAATAGAGTGTTAGCTGCGTGTAGAGTTCTCACTGTTTTGTACAAGGTGACCAGGGAAGTGATATTTGAGTAGAACCTAAAAGGAAATAAGGAAATGAGCCATTAACATCTGGAGAAAATGCATTCCAAGCAAAGGAAGGGCAAGTGCAAAAAAAGAGACAGCTGCTATAGTGGAGTGGGTAGGAGCAGAATGGCAGAAAACGAGGTTAAAAAGGAGATGGGCAGGCCATTTATGAGGCTTATCAGGACCTCATAAACCATTTAAGAACTTTGAGTTTAACAGTTTAGTAAGTGCCAGTCATTGTAGGGTTTTGAAGGAGAGTGATTATGTTATTTATGATTTAATATGTTTGCTCTGGCTACTATATAGAAATACACTATGGGCAGTGGGGCAGGGAGGGCAGAGGTGTTGCGGTGGGAGCAGTAAGACGAGTTAGGCTGCTCGAAATTTTGTTCTTAAGAGTTGGGGTCTCACTCTGATTCCCAGGCTGGAGTGCAGTGACGAGATCACAGCTCATTGCAGTCTCAAACTTCTGGGCTCAAGTAATCCTCCTGTCTCAGCCTTCTGAGTAGCTGGAACTTCAGACATGTGCCACCCTGCCTGGCTAATTTTTAATTTTTTTTTCTAAGAGAAGGGGTCTCACTATGTTGCCCAGGCTGGTCTTGGAACTCTTGGCCTCAAACAGCTCTCCCGCCTCAGCCTCTCGAGTCACTGGGATTACAGATGTGAGCCACCATGCCCAGTTGGATGCTCTAAACATTAAATTCTAAGCAAAGAGATGATGAGGCTGGGCTTGGATCAGGATTTGAGCAGTTCATGTGATCAGACTTGATACATTTTGAAGGCTTTGGTGATGCATTGATTGTGGAATGTGAGAAAAGGAAAGACAGAGCAAATGTTAGACTATAGTTACCATCCATTTACTGCCATGGGGAAGACTGCAAGAGGAGCAGAGTTTGAAGGAGTAGAGATACACGTGCTATTTTCTTGCTGAAATCTGTCTCTCATGCTAGATTTTAATTCTTCAGTAGTTAGCAGGTAAGAGAGTTGCTTCCTAACTCTGGAAATTTGCTACTGTGGAAAGAAAATTGAGTTGGGATCCCTAAGATGAAATTTTAAGACCTGACTCTCTCACTTTCAGAGACTTGGCCAGATCACTTCACTTTTTTGAGCCTCTTCAGGCTCTGTTTCTTTAATCATAAAATAAATTGCTTGGCCCAGGTTGTCTCTAATGTTTCTTCAGTTGTCAGAATTGATGTCTCTATCCATTCTGTTTGGAACTGGGTTGATTACACTTTGCCCTTGTCTACTTGTTAACTTTAAGTATTCCTCAAGTTTCTGACCTTCCCTCTTATTACACATACCCTTTCTGGCTTCAGTTGGTTTTATATAAGTGCAGCTCTCAGACTCACGCTTTAAACATTGACTTTTTTTCTGAGTTCTAGATTAAATTTGTTCCAATAGGTTCAATCCTTAATTTACTTTTTTCCCCCAAACTTACTTCCTGTGCTCAGCAATTAGTAATTTTGATTATGGTTACTATTATTACTAGTTATTACCTTTCTTATTGAATTATTAATGTTCTGTTTGCTAAGATAGGTTAATTGAAATTCAGCTTGGGGAACTAACCTAGCAAATCTCACAGTGTGATTTGTGATCCTGAGACCCTTTCAGAAAGCCCACAAGGTCAAAACTTAATTTTCATAATACTAAAATATTTGTCCCACCGCCCCCCCCCCCGCCCCCCCCCGCCTTTTAAACTCTGTTGACATTTGCCCTGGTGGTACATATGCAATGTGTGTAAAACTTCTGGCTCCTTATTTCAAAATCATGGCAGTGGCATTCTTTACTTCACACATACAGGGAAAGAAACAGAAACAGTTTCACTTAAGAATGTTCTTGATGAAGGAGTAAAATGTATTAATTTTATTAAATCTCACCATGTCTGTCTTAATGTCTGTGTGATGAAACCCGAAGCATAAGACATTTCTGCTACATAGTATAGCCATACAATGGAATAGTAAACATCCATTTAGAAAGATGATGTATAGCTACATTTATTTATATAAATGGATCTCCATGAAATAGTTGAGGGGAAGTAGCTGAAATGTAATACTTCATGGGAAAACAGCCTATGAAACAGCATGTATGGCCTGATGGAATTCATGTGAATGTATTTATATATGTTTTTTGGAACATTAGGTTTTGTAAAGTGTTAAAAGTGTCATTGATATTACCTGGCCAAATATATTTGGAGCGTCAGTAATACTTATTAGTATATGAAGTCTCTGCAAAATTTTATAGTTTTTCTACTTTATTTGATTTAGCTTTCCAGATTTGACCAAACTATTAATAGTAGTGGGACAGGTGGTTTCTATGTTGTATGAATTCTGTACACCACTTTTAATACCTTTATATGGAAAAACAAACAGTATTTATTACCAAAAACCTGTGTCTGATCCAATTAAACTATTTCATAAACTCTAATACTTTAAAAAATTGTCATCTTTTTGAGTAGCAAAATAGCCATAATTTGAAATGTTGTCACTGAAAGACTTCATATTACATCTTTGCTCTTGATTGTGGGTCACATTTTTCTGTTTCTTGGTCTCTGATTTTTTATTTGCTGTCAGACCTTGTGAAAAAGGACAGTACAGACTGAAGTATTCTGTCAGGTCACTAGTGTTAGGGGCTGAGTCAGTTCAGTTTGGGATGGGACCTTGTTGCAGTTTTAGTTGTCTTTAGTTTACCACTGGTATCAGATGTTGTGAAGGCAGGATGAGGACACTCCCTTTATTAGAGTTTGCGATCTGAGTACCTGTGAGATTCAGGCAATCTCGCCATCCTTTTTAGCCCACCCCAGCCTTTATAGCCCAGTTTGTTGTACTGTGGGAGATCCCTCTCTGTTTCACAGCACAGCTGTTGGCATTTGGAGCAGCTGGGACATGTTTTTTTTTTTCTCTCTCTAGCCCCACTTCTGGCTTCAGTCCTTACCTCTGGAGAGAGCACTGAACTAATACCCTGCCACCTTCCTTTGGCCACCTTACACTTAGTGTGCCACTTGAACAGGGGTTTCTCTCAGCTCTTCTGCCTTGTCCCCAGCATTCTGTGGTCCCATTGCCTCACCTTCCCTTATTCAGCTTCAATACTTCGAAGGGATCCTATTGGGAAAGTGCAGATTTGCTTTGTGAATGAGATTTCTGAGATTTTAATCTATCTTGCCCCCGTGTTCCCCTTGAAAAGTCTGTTAAAAGTTGGCTAGTTTCACTCTCCTATTGCAGGTTCACTTCTCCTTTCACCACGATCCCAGCCCTGTTTTCTTTTCCAGAAAGGGCTTGTTCCTCTAGAATTTAGTTGATTTATTTTCTTTGCATCCTCAGCTTTCTGAGTTTAAAAAACTATGATTTTATAGTTTGTCTGGCTCATTCTTACTGTTAAGCGGGAAGCAACAACAGTCTTTTGTGAGCGTCTACATCATAACCATAAAGCGCTAATCCTGATATACTCTGTTGTGTTCAGCATAATTGGTATAGGTCATATTGAAATTATTTAGCCAATTATTTCAGTAAAGCTCCACTCAAATGAAATATTGACCATATTTAGGCTTGATGGAAAACTGATATAAATGCCTGCCAACACGACAGTTAAAATGTTTTTATTGTGATAAAATATACAAAACAAAATTTGCCATTTTAGTTATTTTTAAGCATAACGTTCAACGACAATTAAGATTGAAATTTTGTGTAACCATCACAACTATTTCTAGAGCTTTTTCATGTAAGTAGAATCATACAATATTTGTCCTTTTGTGTCTGACTTAGTTCCCTTAGCATAATGTTCTCAAGGCTCATCTATGTTGTAGCATATGTCAGAACTTCATTTCTTTTTATGGCATTGTATGTATATGCCACATTTTGTTTATCCGTTGATTGGCAGTTTGTTTTCACCTTTTGGCTGTTGTGAATAATGCTGCCATTAACATTGGTGTACAAGTATCTGTTTGAGTCCCTGTTTTCAGTTTTTTTTTTTTTTTTTTTGGTATATCCCTAGGAGTAGAATTGCTGGATCATATGATTATTCTGTGTTTAGTTTTTTGAGGAACTACCAGTTTTTCACAATGGCTACACCATTTTACAGTTGCATCAGTGTTCCAGTTTGTCCACATCCTCACTGACACTGCTTTCTGTTTGATAGTAGCCATCCTAGTGGGTATGAGGTGGTATCTCATAGTGGTTTTGGTTTGCATTTCTCCAATGAGTAATAATGTTGAACATCTTTTTATGTGCTTATAGGCCATTGGTATATCTTTGGTGCGATGTACATTCAAGACCTTTACCCGTTTTTAAATTGGGTGTTTGTTTTTTGCTGTTGAGTTGTAGCAGTTCTTTCTGGATATTAAACTCTTGTCAGATATATGATTTGCAAGTATTTTAACCCATTCTGTGGGTTGTTTCACTCTCTTTACTATCATTTTAAATTTAAAGTCCAATATGTCTGTTTTTGGGGGTCTTTCTTGTTGTTGCCCGTGCCTTTGGTGTCATATTTAAGAAATCATTGTGAAATCCAGCATCAGGAATATTTCTTCTAAGAGTTTTACAGTTTTAACTCTTATATTTAGGCCTTTGATTCATTTTCAGTTAACTCTTGTATATGGTGTAAGGTAATGGTCCAGTTTCACTCTTTTGCATGAAAACATCCAGTTTTCCCAGCACCATTTGCTGAATAAACTGCTCCCTCCCTATTGAATGGTCCTGGTACCTTTGTCAAAAATCAGATGTGAGAGTCTGTGTATGGGTTCTCAACTCTATTCTATTGGTCTATATATATCTATTCTTATGTCAATACCACAATGTTTTGATTATTGTAGCTTTTTATCTTTTTATTAAGTCTTGAAATGGGGACACATAAGACCTCCACCTTTGTTCTTCTAGTTCAAAACTATTCAAGGTTCCTTGGAATTCCATATAAATTTTAAGATATCGTCGTCATCCTTCTTTTTTTTTTTTTTAAATTTGAGACAGGATCCCACTATCACCCAGGCTGGAGTGCAGTGGCATAATCATAGCTCACTGTAAACCGGAACAAATTTTAGACCATGTTCTTTTTCTGCATAAGAGCACCATTGGAATTTTGCTAGAGATTGCATTAAACCTGTAGATCATTTGGATAATGTTGACATCATATTAATATTAAGTCTTCCAATCCATGAGTATGGGATATACTTTCATTTATTTAGGTTTCTTTAATTTTATTCAACAATATTTTGTAATTTTCAGCATATAAGTCTATCACTGCATTGGTTAAATTTATTCCTAAGTATTTTACTGTTTTTGATGCTATTCTAAATGGATTCTTTTTAAAATTTCCCTTTCATATAGTTCATTGCTAACCTATAGAAATACAACTGATTTCATCATGGCAGTTTTCTTTCTACATCTTAAGGAAATTAGTTTATTAGCTCTAACAGGGTTTTATTTGTGGATTCTTTAAGGTTTTCTTCATATAAGATCATGTCATCTCTAAATAGGGATAGTTTTACTTTTTCATTTCCTATTTGGCTGCCTTATATTTCTTTTTCTTGCCTAATTGTTCTGACTAGAACTTCCAGTACTGTATTGAATAGAAGTGGTGAAAGCAGACATCTTTGTCTTGTTTTTTATCTTAAGAGAAAAGCTTTCAGTCTTTCACCATTGAATATGATATTAACTGTGAGTTTTTATATATGGCCTTTTCATGTTGAGGAAATTCCTTTCTCTTTTGTTTATTGAGTGATTTTATCATGAAAGGGTGTTGAATTTTGTAAAATCCTTTTTTTTTTTTTTTTTTTTGCTAAATCAGTTGAGAAGTTCATGTGGTTTATCTTCATTTTGCTAATGTGATGTATTACATTAGTTGATTTTCTTTTTTTTTGAGACAGGGTTTTGCTCTTGTTGCCCAGACTGGAGTGCAATGGCCCAATCTCAGCTCATTGCAACCTCTCCCTCCTGGGTTTAAGCGATTCTCCCGCCTCAACCTCCTAAGTAACTGGGATTACAGGCATGCGCCACCATGCCCGGCTAATTTTGTATTTTTAGTAGAGACGGGGTTTCACCATGTTGTCCAGGCTGGCCTCCAACGCCTGACCTCAGGTGATCTTCCTGCCTTTGCCTCCCAAAGTTCTGAGATTATGGGCGTGAGCCACTGCGCCTGGCTACATTAATTGATTTTCTTATGTTGAACCACCGTCGCATTCTTGGGACAAATCCTAGTTCATTATATACCCATTTGGTATAATCTTTTTAATAAGCTGCCGAATTCAATTTGTTAGTATTTTCTTAAGGATTTTTGCATCTATATTTATAAAGGATACTGACTTGTAAAATTTTCTTTTCTTACGATGTCTTTGTTTGGCTTTGGTGTCAGGGTAATGTTGGCCTTATAGAAGTCAAGAAGTGTTACCCCCTCTTCAGTTGTTTAGGAATAGGTTGTTAATTCATCTTTAAATGTTTGGTAGACTTTACCAGTAAAGTCATCTGGTCCTGGGCTTTTTTGGTTTGGAAGTGTTTTATACTGATTGTCACCTCACTTCTTAGGTATATTTTGGTTGTCTCTTTCTTCTTAAGTCAGTTTTGCTGGTTTGTGTGTTTGTAAGAGTTTGTCTATTTCATTAAGCTATCCAATTTGTTAGCATATAATTGTTCATAGCATTCTTTTATAATCCGTTTTATTTCTGTATAATTGGTAGTGATGTTTCCACTTTCTGATTTTAGTTATTTGAGTGTAATCTCTTCTTGTTAGTCAGTCTAGCTAAAAATTTATTTTGTTGATTTTTTTTTCTTTTTTGTTTTGTTTTTTTTTTTTTGAGACAGAGTCTCACTGTGTTGCCCAGGCTGCAGTGCAGTGGCACGACCTCGGCTTGCTGCAACCTCCACCTCCCAGGTTGAAGCAGTTCTCCTGCCTCAGCCTCCCAAGTAGCTGAGATTACAGGTACTTGGCATGACGTCCAGCTAATTTTTGTATTTTAGTAGAAATGGGGTTTCACCATGTTGGCTAGGCTGGTCTCAAACTCCTGACCTCAGGTGGTACACCCACATCGGCCTCCCTGTGCCCGGCCTATTTCGTTGATCTTTTAAAGAACCAACTTTCTGTTTTGTTTTTTCTCTATTCTTTTTCTATTCTCTATTTTGTTTATCTCCAATTTGGACTTTATTATTTTCTTCTTTCTGCTAGCTTTGAGTTTTGTTTGATGTTCTTTTTCTAATTCTATAAAGTGTACCATTAGGTTATTGAGCTCTTTTAATGTAAGCTTTTATAGCTATAAACATCCTCTTTACACTTCTTTAGCTACATCTCATATGCTTATGTATGTTGTGTTTTTGTTTTCATTTGCATGAGGGTCTTTTTTATATCTCTTGTGGTTTCTTCTTTGATCAGTTGCTTGTTTGAGAATATGTTGCTTAATTTCCACATATGCATGAATTTTCCGGTTTTCCTTCTGTTTCTGATTTTTAGTTTCATTCCATTTTGATTGGAAAATAGCTTTTTATGATTTTAGTTTTTTAAAGTTTATTAAGACTTGTTTTATGGCCTGCCTTATGGCCTGTCCTGGAGAATGTTCCATATGCGCTTGAAGAGTGTGTATTCTGCTTGTTAGGTGGAGTGTACTATGTATATCTGATAGGTCTAATACAATAGGTATATAGTGCTGTTCAAGTCCTATATTTCTTTCCTCCCCTTCCCCTCCCCTCCCCTCCCCTCGCTTCCCCTCCCCTCCCCTGCCTTCCCTTCCCCTTTCTGTGAGACAGAGTCTCACTCTGTCGTCCAGGCTGGAGTGTGATCCTGGCTCACTTCAACTCTGCCTCCCAACTTCAAGCAATTCTCCTGTCTCAGCTTCCTGAGTAGCTGGGATTACCGGCATGCACCACCACACCTGGCTAGCTTCTTTTGTATTTTTAGTAAAGACGAGTTTTCACCATGTTGGCCAGGCTGGTTTGAAACTCCTGACCTCAGGTGATCTGCCTGCCTCTGCCTCCTAAAGTGTTGGGATTACAGGCATGAGCCACCACACCCAGCCACGTCCTGTATTTCTTTATAAATCTGTCTGGTTCTTCTGTCCAGTACTTAAAATAGGATATTGAAGTCTCCATCTATTATTGTAGAGTTGTCTGTTTCCCCTTTCAATTCTGTTTTTGCTTAATATATTTTTAGTCTCTGTTTTTAGGTGTGTAAATGTTTATAATTGATATAGCTTAATGTATCGAACCCCTTATAATATATGATGGCCTTCGTGTCTTATCATACTCTGTTTTGTCTGACAAAAACATAGCTACACTTGCTCTTTTTTGGTTACTATTTGCATGGAATATTTTTTCCTATCCTTTCACTTTCAGTTTCTTAGTGTCTTTGTATCCAAAGTGCTTCTCTCTCTTTTTTTTTTTGAGACAGAGTCTCCCTCCCTCACCAGGCTGGAGTGCGGTGGTGTGATCTCGGCTCACTGCAACCTCTGCCTCTTGGGTTCAAGTGATTCTTCTGCTTCAGCCTCCTGAGTAGCTGGGACTACAGGCACCTGCCACCATGCCCAGCTAATTTTTGTATATTTAGTAGAGATGGGGTTTCACCATGTTGGCCAGGATGGTCTTGATCTCTTGATCTCATGATCCACTTGTGTTGCCCTCCAAAAGTGCTAGGATTACAGGCGTGAGCCACCGTGCCCGGCCTTTTTTTCAGTGGAGTTTTGCTCTTGTTGCCCAGGCTGGAGTGCAGTGGCGCAATCTTGGCTCACTGCAAGCTGTGCTTCTCGGATTCAAGCAGTTTTCCTGCTTCAGCCTCCTGAATAGCTGGGATTATAGGTGCACGCCACTACGCCTGGCTAATTTTATTTATTTATTTATTTTTTGAGATAGAGTCTCACTGTGTCACCCAGGCTGGAGTGCGGTGGCATGATCTCAGCTTACTGCAGCCTCCACCTCCCAGGTTCAAGTGATTCTCCTGCCTCGGCCTACCGAGTAGCTGGGACTACAGGCGTGTGCCACCACGCCCGGCTGTTTTTTTGTATTTTTAGTAGAGATGGGGTTTCACCATGTTGGCCAAGCTGGTCTTGATCTCCTGACCTTGTGATCTGCCTGCCTCCGCCTTCCAAAGTGTGGGGATTACAGGCGTGAGCCACTGCACCTGGCCAATTTTTGTGTTTTTAGTAGAAATGGGATTTCACCATGTTGGCCAGGCTTGTCTTGAACTCCTGACCTCACGCGATCCACCCACTTCCCAAAGTCCTGGGATTACAGGTATGAGCCACTGCACCCGGTCTCTTATAGACAGCATTTAGGTGGATTGGGTTTTTAAAAAATCCAGTCTGACAATCTCTGCCTTTTAATTGAAGAGTTTAATTCATTTACATTTAAAATACTGATAAGGAAGAACTAATTTTTCTAGTTAGCTATTGTTTTCTGTATGTCTTATTTGTTTCTAACTCCTTAATTTTTTTATTTTTGCCCTTTTATTGCACTTTGCTAATTTTTAAAATAGCATACCATTCCAATTCCTTTGTTTTTTTTCCTTTTCTGTAATATTTTATAGTTAGTTTTTTAGTGGTTACCTTGAGGATTATAGTTAACATCTTAAAATGATAGTAACCTCATTTGAATAATACCAACTTAGTAGTATATAAATAGTCTGCTCCTGTATATCTCTGTCTCTTCTCTTTTATATTGTTATTGTCACAGATTACCTTTTTATATTTTATGTGCCCAGCAGCAGATTTATAGTTTTTTTTTGCCTTTTAAGATAAATGCAAATCAAAATCACAACGAGATAACACCTCACACCAGTCGAATGGCGATTACTAAAATGTCAAGAAACAACAGATACTGGCAAGGTTGTGGAGAAATAGGGATGCATTTACACTGTTGGTGGGAATGTAAATTAGTTCAACCATTGTGGAAGACAGTGTGGCGATTCCTCAAAGATTTAGAACCAGAAATACCATTTGACCAGCAATCCCATTACTGGGTATATACCCAAAGGAATATAAATCATTCTGTTACAAAGATACATGCATGTGTATGTTCATTGCAGCACTATTCACAACAGCAAAGACATGGAATCAACCCAAATGCCCATCATTCATAGACTGGATAAAGAAGATGTGGTACATGGACACCGTGGAATACTATTCAGCCACAAAAAGGAATGAGGTCATGTCCTTTGCAGGGACATGGTTAAGGCTGGAAACCATTATGCTCAGCAAACTAACACAGAAACAGAAAACCAAACACCTCGTGTTCTGACTTATAAGTGGGAGGTGAACAGTGAGAACATATGGAAACAGGGAGGGAAACAACACTTACTGAGGCCTGTCAGAGGAGGGCAGGGGTAGGGAGAGCATTAGGGAAAAGAGCTAATGCATGTTGGCCTTAATACCTAGGTGATGGGTTAAGTGCAGCAAACCACCATGGCACATGTTTACCTATGTAACAAGCCTGCTCATCTTGCACATATACCCCAGAACTTCAAAAACAACAACAATAAAATAATTAAAAAAACAAGAAAAGCAAAAAGTTAAAAACCAAAAGTGCATTAATACTCTCTTTTATAATTACCTGTGTAATTACCTTTACCAGTGTTATGTCTTACGTCCTTTCATTATAGCCTGAAGGTTTCCCTTTATCTTTCTTATAGAGTAGGTCTACTGGTAACATACTTCCTTGGCTTTTATCTGGAAATTTCTCCTTCATTCTTAAAGGATAGTTTTGCTGAATATAAAATTCTTGGTTGACTTTTTGTTTTCTCTCTGGATTTAAAATATGCCGTTCCTATTGCTGCCTGGTCATCACAGTTTATGATGACACATCAGCTGTTAATCTTACTGAAGAGCCCATGTATATGTCTAGTTGCTTTTCTCTTGCTGCTTTCAAGATACTTTATTTGTCTTTGGGTTTCTACACTTTGGATATAATGTGTCTGAATATTGTATCTCCTTTGAATTTATTCTTGGATTTATTTGAAATTTTTGGATGTATGTATTCATGTCTTTCATCAGGTTTGAGAAGCTTTTCACCATTATTTCTTCAAATATTTCCCCCTTTTATCTTTGGGGGCTCCTATGCTGTATAGGTGGGTACACTTAATAGTGTCCCTGTCCAGTAGGTTCATCAGGCTCTATTCATTTTTCTTCATTCTTTTTTCTTTGTATCCCTAAGACTGGATAATTTTAATTGCCTTGTCTTCAAATTTGCTAATCATTTTTTCTGCCTGTTCAAATCTGTTGAACCACTCTAGTGAATTTTTTAATTGTAGTTATTGTAATTTTTAGCTTTGGAATTTTTGTTTTGATTCCATTTTATAATTTCAGTCTCTTTATTGATATTCTTGTTTTGCTCATACATTGTTTTCCTGATTTCCTTCAGCTCTTTGAGCATATTTAGGACAGTTGATTTAACATTTTTGACTAGCAGTTCCAAATTCTGTGCTGCTTCAGGTTTCTGTCAAATGCTTTTTTTCTTAATGGGCCATGCTTTCCTGTTTGTGTGCTTTGTGGTTATTTGTTGAGACCTAGCCACTGTAGTACAATGTGGTAACTGTGGTTATCAGATTCTCCCACTCATCAGGCCTTTCTTGGCTAGTTGAAGGCTGTTGTCATCCCTTTGTGACTTTCCAAAACCATTTTTGCAAACTGTGTATTTCTTGTGTGTATAGTCACTGAAGTTTCTATTACATTATCTCTGTAGTAAGTCAGTGACCTGACAATGATATAACAATATCTGGTTTAAAGAAGAAGGTGCTGTCTTATTAGATCTTCCAGTAGATGCAGGTGCGCCTCCCCTGCCTGGTAGCCCCAGAGGGCCTAAATAAAGGCAAGCATCTGCCTCTGTGCCTGTCTCAGTGATCTGCCAAACTGACCAAAATATTCAAACTTGAATTTTTGGAGGACAGAATTCTCCCACTGCCTGCTATGGCACTAATAAGTCGCTCCAGAGATGGGGGCTGCTGTTCCTTACTGTTGTGGCAAAGCTGAGAAATGGGGAATGGTAGCTACTGGTTTGCCCATGTGAGTCTCCTATCAAGATCAGCAGCCTCTGCATGAAGCACTTTCCTGGTTGTTTTTAGTGTCTAATTAGGTTCCATACTTGCAAGATAGTTGATTCTTGTTGTTTTTCCAGTTTACTGGTTGTTTTTGGTACAAGAACCAAGCTCTAGAGCATTCTTCTCTGACATTTTACACCTCAAGTGTCATAATAAACTAATATTGTCTTTCTTATGGTATTTTTGAATGGAGGAAAATCTTTGGTACATTTCTTTTTTTCTAGTTTGTGTGTTTCACTATTCATACTATCAAAAGAAAAGAATCAGCCTCAGATTTGAACACATCAAGGATTAATTTTTTTTTTTTTAGACAGAGTTTCTCTCTTGTTGGCCCAGGCTGGAGTGCAATGGCACGATCTCGGCTCACTGCAGTCTCTGCCTCCTGGGTTCAAGCGATTCTCCTGCGGCAGCCTCCCGAGTAGCTGGGATTACAGGCATGCACCACCACACCCAGCTAATTTTATATTTTTAGTAGAGACAGGGTTTTTCCATGTTGGTCAGGCGGTCTTGAACTCCCAACCTCAGGTGATCCGCCTGCCTTGGCCTCCCAAATTGCTGAGATTACAGTCGTGAGCCACCACACTTGGCCAAGGATTAAAAATTTTAAGTGTTTGTATAAAAAACCTATAGCATGATTGAAATTTTAATTCAGTGCTCTGTCAGTGTTTTGTACAATCACTTCATGGTTTTGTTTGTTTGTTTGACATGGCGTCTTGCTCTGTCACCTGGTCTGGAGTGCAGTGGTATGATCTTAGCTCATTGCAACCTCCACCTCCCAGGTTCAAGCGATTCTTCTGCCTCAGCCTCCCAAGTAGCTGGGATTACAGGTGCACACCACCACACCTGGCTAATTTTTGTATTTTACTTTGTGTTTTATGCAAATAACAACATTGTCTCTAGTGAAAAAAGTTTAAGTTTTAAACATTGGTTATTCCTCATTCTGTATGATTAGCTTACATGTCCTAGAGTGTGTTCGGTATTTGTCATGGCTTAATTATTGTGGGGAAAATAACAGAATATTTGCTTACATGCCACCTAATGAGTTCACTTTTTTTACAGTAGTTTTTATTTATAGTCATCGTTGCTGAAAATGTTATGAAGAAATAAATCTGTCTTTATCTCTGTTTGATATTTCAGAAAGACTGACAAAAGCAACATCACGTGGAATAATCTTAGTTTCCCAATAAATCCTAGATTTTATTCTTCACAATACTTGATTTGTTCTACGTGTACGTTTTGCTTATTTACCTAAAGGAAAGTCATTTAGTCATTTAAAAACAATATTTAGCCTTTTCTTTAATATTTTGCAATTATTAACAAAAAATTGTTTTAAGAATATTTCAAAAACATAAACAGTGGATTGCCACTCTAATAAGTCCTTTTATATTAGAGTAGCTTGAATATAAGGTGAAATTGTATGCAAAGAGTTTCTTACTGCAAGTGCTGAGAAAACCACACTATAACACCATTTTTACAAGTAAAGACATACTAGAACATCTAGTTTGGGAGTATTTATAGCTGTTATCTTCTTTTAAAACAGTGTATGGTATGCATATTTTTCTATTCCTAAGGCCCAAACTGAGTTGGCATTCTAGAATCATTATCTATATTCCTTAAGTAAATAGAATTCTTACCTTTTCAGGATAAAAGAAACATAAAAACTTTCCTTAATTGTATAGCAGATAATCCAAGAACAAGTTTAGCCCAAGGCGAAGTAAGATAATTCATTATATTTGCAAGTTCCTTTTATGTACTTATTGTTGATAACTGATTTTTGAACATTTTCAACTGTCTTTAAATGGAGAGTTGTATGCTGTCATTCTGTAACCCTTTACTGCCCTTTTACCGTTTTAAATTTGATCTAAGTATTACAAAAAGCTAGAAGTGTTTTTGACATCTAGAAAAACATTAGTTTTGCAGTACACACACGTACATATATGAGACGTGTGTGTGTGTGTATATATATATATGATAAGTGCTATGAGTAAAAACTAAGGATAGAGGAATAGAGAGAGTCAGAAAAGGGCCCTCTGAAGAATGACATTTACACTGAAATGTGAATATTTAGTCATTTACCATTAAGTCACACTGTTTAATCTATCTTAATATTCATAGAAACAATAGCATAGGATGATGGCCTCCAGATTCATCCATTTATTCTAAGCAAACTAATGTAGGAACAGAAAACCAAATACCACATGTTCTCACTCATAAGTGGGAGCTAAGCAATGAGAACGCATGGACACAAAGAGGGGATCAACAGACACCGGGGCCTACTTGAGGGTGAAGATTGGAGGAGGGAGAGGATAAAAAAACTACCTATTGGGTACTATACTTACTACTTTGGTGACAGAATAATCTGCACACCAAACCCCCATATATGCAGTTTACCTATATAACAAACATGTTCATGTACTCCTGAGCATAAAAGTTAAAAAAAGAAATTATAGTGTAAAGATCTTAATAATCTCAAAAATTTTTATTAAACTGATAAAATATTTTAACCAAACTCTTGAGTGTTCCAATTTTAGATAATCAGTAATTTTGCACTGCCCTATTATAGTAAATATTAAAGATTAACCTTAAAGCCAGTGTAAGTAGTAGTTTTTACGTCACAAAAGGTGTTTTTAGTTTAGCATATGTGCCTTTGTTCTCAGCTAACGAAAAAAGTTGATATGCACATTTCTACTTAAAGATAATTAGAAATGTCAGGGAACCTATTTCATTTGGGAATATTTTTTCTTTAATAATGATCTAGGCTGTGGTAATGAAATTCTTTATCTGTGTTTACAAATCACTGTAACTTAATTAAAATTTTACAATTATACCACAGATTAAAAATAGGAACAATTTGAAGATGTGATTTTATTTGAAAATTTTATAGTAAGGTTTAGCTTTATAAGTATTTTTCTCTTGCTTTTATGAATTAGAAATATCTTTCTTACTCCTGACAGAATATAAAATAAGTATAGTTAAAATTACTTTATAGACCAGGATTTTCTTCACTCTTTGATGATGAAATAAGTGCCATGCGTATTATTCTGAGTTAGAAGCGCATAGAATGTCCCCTGATACATTGTTCAAATGCACTATATGAAGAAAAGGTTAAGGTTTATGTGATTCTATTTTTTTCTCTTAGACTCTCTTAAAACCATGCTGACATAGAGCATATAAAATGCTCTATGTCAGCATTGTCCAGTAGAAATGTAATGTGCACCCCATATGTAATTTTTAAGATTTTTGTAGGCATATTTTTTGAAAACTTTTTAAAAGGCAGAGTTAATTTTGGTGATTTTTTTTACTTAAACATCTAAAATATTTTTCAACATTATTTTATTTTATTTTATTGATTGATTGAGACAGAGTCTCACTCTGTCACCCAGGCTGGAGTGCAGTGACACGATCCTAGCTCACTGCAACCTCTGCCCCCTGGGATCAAGTGATTCTTATGCCTCAGCCCAAGTAGCTAGGATTACAGGCATGCACCACCATGCCTGGCTAATTTTTATATTTTTAGTAGAGACGGAGTTTTGCCATGTTGACCAGGCTGATCTTGAACTCCTGGCCTCAAGTGATCCGCTCACCTCGGCCTCTCAAGGTGCTGGGATTACAGGCATGAGACACTGCGCTTGGCCCTCAACATGTTATTAATATAATAGTTATTAACTTTTTTTTGGTGAGGGATAATAAATGTTATTGTCTGAAGCCACTAAGGTTTTTTTTTAAAATTTTTAAAAAAGTTGTAAAATACACATAGCAAAATTCACTATCTTTACCATTTTTAAGTGCAGTTCAGTGGTATTTATTTCATATTGTTCTGCATCTATCACCATTTTCCATCTCCAGAATTCATTTCATCTTGCAAGATGTAAACTCTGTACCCATTAAAGAATAACTTCCCATTCCTGTCCTTCCCCCAGCCCCTGGCAACCAAAGTCCACTGTGTATTTTACAGTTGCAGCACAACTCAGTTTGGACTACATACTTTTCAAGTGCTTATTAGCCTGCTGTTGGCTACAGTTTTGGATAGCTCAGTTCTGTGCTGTAATAGATACTGAATCCATTTATAGTTATTCTGTGTTACAGAATGTTACTGTTATGTGAATTAATTCTGTAATAACATTTCTATAATACTTTGTTATTTTTGTCCTTATTTGTCATCCAGAACAATAGGCAGGTCCCGTGGTCAGCAAAATAGCAAAAGGGTCATTCAAAAATGGTGTGGCAAGATTCTGAAGTGGTGATGTCTGTATAGTTGGATAATGCAACTGTAAAATACACAGTGGACTTTGGTTGCCAGGGGCTGGGGGAAGGACAGGAATGGGAAGTTATTCTTTAATGGGTACAGAGTTTACATCTTGCAAGATGAAATGAATTCTGGAGATGGAAAGTGGTGGTAGATGCAGAACAATATGAAATAAATACCACTGAAACTGCACTTAAAAATGGTAAAGATAGTGAATTTTGTTACGTGTATTTTACAACTTTTTTAAAAATTAAAAAAAGAAACCTTAGTGGCCTCGGACAATAACATTTATTATCCCTCACCAAAAAAAAGTTAATAACTATTATATTAATAACATGTTGAGGGCCAAGTGCAGTGTCTCATGCCTGTAATCCCAGCACTTTGAGAGGCCGAGGTGAGCGGATCACTTGAGGCTAGGAGTTCAAGATCAGCCTGGTCAACATGGCAAAACTCTGTCTCTACTAAAAATACAAAAATTAGTGACTAGATGCCTGTGTTTGAAAAAGTTGGAGTCCGAAATGTTGGTAGTTATGAGCTACCATCTCTTCGGACTTTTTGTTGGGGCACGTAGATTTCTTGGAGTGTGCATTGGGAATCCCCAAGACCAACCCATCATGCTTGATGATTTGCTCGAAGGACTCATAGAACTTAAGAGAAAAGCTGTTAAACTCATGGTTATGATTTGTTATGGCTAAAAGATGCAGATGAAAATCAACAAAGGGAAAAGGTATGTAGCTTGAAGTCCAAGAGGATCCAGATGTGAGCTTTCATTTGCCTTCTTCCAGTGGAGTTGCATGGGCTATGACAACATGCAAAGAGCTTCAACCAGGGAAGTTCACCTGAGTCTTGTTGTGCAAGAAAATTACTGTGGATCTATTAGATAGGCATGGAGTGCTCATATGACTGACTTTAGTTACTCAGTCTCCAGCCTCTCCTGCAGGTCCTTCCTCACCTAAGAAATCAAACTGATACAGTGTGGGCCAGAGCCCCAGGCATACAAAAACAAGCATTAACCATAATTCATATTGTTTATATAGATTATCTGATATGATCCAAGGTCTCAGTTATGTAGAGACACTCTTATCAGGCAGGATATTCCAAGGGCTCGGAGGTTATCTCCCAGGAGCCTCTCACAGACTAGTGCTTTTTTCAGAATGTGCAGAGTTAGAGTACCCCAAGCCTCCCTAATTATTTCTTTACTGCACAGGGTGATTTGGGAGCCTAACAAAGGAAGATGTCTCTAGTGTAAAGTAGTGTAAAGTCTTACAGAAACAAAGGGTAGATGAGAGTGGCAATAGCTCAGTACAACTTAAATATCTAGTGTGTTTAAACAAATGGCATGAGTTACTGACTGTCAAGGTAGAGCTATAAAGGTTGACTATCAGAAGTAAAGAATAGCATTTAGAGTAACCCTACAATTAACAGGTTTCTTAATTGGAATGAACTTCATGGTTTACTTTCTCCTTTGCTTGGGAAGTGCATATATTATCTCATCTAATCCACATCAAAACCTCCATTTCTGCCTATGATGGAGTAACTTGTAACAGACTAAAATTGCTGAAAACTAGAAATGCTAGGGGAAAAAATCATTTTGAAGGCATTGTAAAGCTTCTCAGTGAATCAACACTTGAAGAGTCAAGATTCAGGAAAGAAGGGAGACAGACACACTCTGTGCTGGTTTTCCTCTTGATCCATTTTCCAACTCTTAAGCTATTGGGGGTAAGAAGATAAAAGCTGAGCAAGGCATAAGAGATGAGCAAAAAACGACTGAGGAAGTTGAATGGAGCTTTCAATAGTTTGTTGTGTTGTTGTTCTGGCCCTAGGTTTACAGTTGAAATCTGTTGAAGAGCCACACCATAGAGTGAGGACAAATCAGAGGCCTACCAATCTTTGTAGTGTCTGAAACTCAGTCTCAAGTCAGCTCAGTCCCAATTGGATTGCATCAGTCTGCTCCTATAGAGACTGTTAAAAAAATAAAAATTAAATCCTTTCTGGAGGAAGGTAACATCATCTGGAGGCTCTACGTTTTTTCCGTATACATATGCATATGATAACTCACAATGTCTTACATACAATAAAAAATTACTAAGCATACAAAAAGATCAAGAGAAGAAAATTGACAAGAGAAACAGATCGATAGATTGTTCAGACTTTGGAGTTAAAAGCAGGGGCTTTAAAATACTGTATTCGGTTCATGAAAATAGATGCTGAGGTGGAGAATTTCACTAGAGAACTGGCATCTGCAGGAAGGAGTCAAATGGAAATTCTAGAGCTGAAAAATATAGTAACTAAAACTAAGAGCACAACAGATGGGTTTAACTGCAGATTAGACACAGCTGAAAAGAGGATTTGTGAACTGGAGGATACCTTAGTAGAAAACATTAGGCATAAACTCGACTTTAAACTGAGCTAAGGAATAGAAACTTTTCAATATCTCACCAAAGTATGTCTCTTATTTTAGAGCGTGTGGGTGAAAAGAGTCCTTATTAAAGTGCAATCGCAACTCTTGCTATTTTAATGTGTATTTAGTATTTTTTGGTATTTTTATTTTAGTGGATTTTTAAAAAATTATTAAAAAACATTATTTAAGAGAGAGCATCTTATTCTATCACTCAGGCTGGAGTGCAGTGGCACATTTGTAGCTCACTGCAGCCTCAAATTCCTGGGCTCAAAGTGATCCTCCCACCCCAGTCTCCTGAGTAGCTGGGCATACAGGCAGATGCCACCATGCCTGGCTAATTTTCTTTGTTTTTTTCAGTAGAGACAAATTCTCGCTGTTTTCCAGGCTGGTCTTAACCTCCTGACCCCAAGAGATCCTCCTGCCTTGGCCTCCCAATATGCCAGGATTACAAGCATGAGCTACTATGCCCAGCTGGTTTCTATTTTAAAATATAATATGTATATAATATGAAAGTAGTAAAATATAAAATTATTACTTATGTTTATTTGTGATACCTCCCCCCCAGCTTTTAAGCAAAAATAAATTATTCTATAACTAATATGCATAGATTACCTGTTCAGCAAACTCAGTTACTTAGAATAAATCCTTAGAATGAGAAAATAAGCAAAACATTTACAGATATAAAATAGATATCTGGAGCTGGATGGTAAAACCCCTGTACTTTAACATAGAGGAGTTGTACGGCCCTTACTCTTGGTTGGTTGGGATAATGGTTATAGTGTGCATGGCAATCTGGTAAGCCAGCTCATCATAGAAATACCAAGTTAGAAAGGAAATTGTGGGTCAAGAATTTGGGTTTGGCATAAGTACCTTGTTTCATCATATCCAAGACTCTACTATGAATTATACCATTAATTTATGTACCTGTAAGAAAAAATACTGTCAGTTACATTTTGACATCACATTAATTGTGAGATACATTCTGATTTCAAAGATGTTAAAGTGTGAAGGAAAAAGTAAATGGTAATTCTGGTTTTAAATCTCAGTTCTGTCATTTATTTGTTTGACATGAGTCAGGGAACTTCTATGAGCATGTTTCCTCATGTGTGAAAATGGGATAGTATACTTTACCTTTCAGAATTAGAAAGACACAATTAGAGATATGAAAGTGTCTGCTGTGTGGCAGGCATTCAGTACCCGCTAATTTGGCTTTCGTTTCTTCCTTCTAAAGCTTGGTTCTCTTAGGATGAAAGAGACACTTGAAAGCCTAACAAGTAAAAACAAAACCAAACTCTAATGTACTGGCTGTGTAAGAGCGTAAAAAGGAAAATTTCTTGTTGGAGCTGTTTAATTGTCAAACATTGTTCTTTGTCTTCCTCCATTACCTCACCCGCCTCCCTGTTATATCTGAAGATATCACTGGCTGGTTCCAATATAATGATTGATATTTATGTTATGGAACCTAAGCATCAAAATAATGTTGATATTTTACTGTAATTGTTTTTAAAATACACATTTTAAGAAAATTTCCAATCCTTCTAAACTTATTTGTGATGCTTAAAGTCCCACTCTTTAGTTACATGGAATTCTTGCTCTTCTGATGATGCCAAATAAATACAGCATTATTTGGAGTAGGTGAATCTTTTTAAAAAAGGGGTTGGATTTGGTGATGTTTGGCAGAAGCGAGAATTCCTCATTATATTCCTATTTTAAAGATTTCCAGTAAACCCAGGCGGTATTTTTCTTTAGTGGTAAAATATTTATAGCTTTAGTTTTGTGTTTATTCTTTTCTTTCAGGATTTTTCAAGCCACATTCAATTGATAGGATGAAAAAATTTAAGAGAAGGCTATCCCTCACACTCCGAGGAAGCCAGACTATTGATGAATCATTGTCTGAATTGGCTGAACAAATGACTATTGAAGAAAACAGCAGCAAGGATAATGGTAAATATTTGGCATAGGGGGAGATGCTTCCTCCTTTTAATTACTTTATGAATAGAATGTAAATTTACTTTTTAGATAAGTTCATAATAGCTTCCCTTTGTTTATTTCTGTCTCATTCCATGGTTTCTTAGGAAATTGAAGACTATGTAACTTTTGTTTGGTTACTAACTGGAATATTTCCCTCTCACTCCAACATTACGATACCTGGTCTCAAACCCTGATGAATTGTTCTATTGCACATATCCTTCCATTTTTCACTAGTTCTTAAATAAGAATGCATTTTATAATATTATCTTGATTGTTAAATAACTATTAATTTTTTTTATTCTTATAACCCAAGTTAATACAGCTTAAAAGTGCATAGGAAGTCTGTGAAATTTCTGTTTGTGGCTTCATCAGTTTCATAATGTTTCATGCATTTGACAGTGCTTTTTACAACATAAAGTAATAGTATCCAGATGTTAAAATAAAAAGAGCTTGTTAAGTGTGTTAAATACAAAATCCTGGTGAAATTTCTAGAGGAAGGCTACATATTCAAATCTGAAATAGCCCTAGGGATGTCATAGTAGTAACTGGGAAGGAACTTATGTGACTGGCTTTCAGTGTGTCATGATGTGCAGAGTATCTGGCAGATCTTCCTTACCTGTGCCTGAAATTCTGCTGTTAGAGATTTGTGGCAGTGGCTGGAAAGCATGGACACCCTTACCCCTTCCACTAGAATGCACATACTTATGTTTTGAGAGAGGAAAATGTATAGTGGAGTGGGCTCTGGACTTTTTAAAGTCATAGGTTTGGATTTTGGATACACTTAAACACTTCCTAGTTGATGACTGGCTAAGCCGTTTATTCTACCCAGGCTTCAGTTTTCTTATTTCCTTTACTCAGAAGGGTCATTATTTGCTCAAGGTTACCCAGCTCCAGAACCAGTACTTTAGAACCCAGGTTTCTTCACTTCAGAGTCTATAACAATGCTACTGTTCTGCAAGGACCCTTTCATTCATTTGTTAAGGTTTTCCTTGATAACATCTACCTTTTTTTTTTTTTGAGACAGTCTCGCTCTGCTGCCCAGGCTGGAGTGCAGTGGCACAATGTTGGCTCACTGCAACCTCCACCTCCTGGGTTCAAGTGATTCTCCTGCCTCAGCCTCCTGAGTAGCTGGGATTACAGGCATGGGCCACCATGCCCAGCTAAGTTTTTTATTATTTTTAGTAGGGATGGGGTTGGGGTTTCACCATGTTGACCAGGCTAGTCTTGAACTCCTGACCTCAAGTGATCTGCCTGCCTCAACCTCCCAAAGTGCTGGGATTACAGGTGTGAGCCACCACGCCCGGCCTTGTTTTGTTTTTGTCATGGTGGGGAGGAGAGAGGGATGGGCTCAGTAGGAAATTTAATATAATAATTTGGATATAATTATATGTAGGAGGGGAAAATTGTACATTTGGGTCAAATCTCAAACATCATGATTTTACTGTTGTTCCTCTTGCCAGAGGACCTATTCTAGATACACAGAGCAAAATCCTTAATTCTCTTTTAGACCCCCCTCATTGAATTTTTGGTGGAACCCCCCTGTTGAATTTTTGGTGGGAAGCGCAGTGTGCCTACTCTTAGGATAGAAGGGTCTTGCCAATGTGTTTGCCAATGATGATCAGGAATAAAATAAACACAGTATATATCTTAGTGGATGGTTTCTGGGACATATTTTTAGTATTTGACTACAAGACAATCCTCTTTTCCTAAAGAAAAGGTATGAGTCAAAGAAAATGAACGTATGTTTTAGCTAATATTTTAGACCAATTGCATATTTTCTAGAATATTTTGGTATTAACTATCATAAAACATGCTTTGTTTTTAACAAATGGTGAAAGATTAAAAATATTTGTTTTCTCAAGTTGTATATGTTTTTTAAAACTTATTTTATTACAGTAGTAACTTTTAATAGGTAGTAAATAAGGGCAAATAGGCGATCTATTGAGTTTCTCCTTGACCTTGAAGTAATACTTCAAGACGTCATAAGAGACATTGATTCCTCTTGGGTTGCAAAGATTGCTAGTAGCATAGGCTACCATAATCTACTATGCTTATTTTCTCTCTGTAATAGCACATGGATTTCACCAACAGCTTTCACAGAGATTCTGCACCTTTTTGGTCACCTGTCAGTGCCTGATAGCTGATTCCAACGCATTCTTTTCTTGTGGAACATATTTTAGAGTATAAAAGCTGTTAGACAGGTCACATACACAGACACAGTCCATGCCAGAATACAGAGAATATAGCATAATGAATGACATGTATATACTTTTAAAGTTATCTTCTCACATACAATGTAAGCAGTTTATGAAGCAAAAGTGAGCTTTAATGCCAAATAGTAACATAATGCTAGCTGAAGGAGTAGGAGGAATATACAGTCATGCATTGCTTAACAGTGGGGATGCATTCTGAGAGATACGTTATTAGGCCATTTCATCATTGTGCAAACATCAGAGTATATCAAAACTAGGTAGTATAGCTTACTACACACCTAGCCTACATGGTACAACCTGTTACTTATAGGCTACAAACCTGTACAGTGTATTATGGTACTGAATACTGTAGGTAGTTGTAACACAATGGTGTTTGTGTATCTAAGTATATCTAAACATAGAAAAGGAAATGCATTGTGCTACTATGTTACAGCGGGTATGGCATCACTGGCATCACTAGGCTATAGGAGTTTTTCAGGTCCATTATAATCTTATGAGACCACTGTTGTATATGATGTCTGTCATTGTCTGAAACGTCACATGGCACATAACAGTAGTTTATAATTTCCCTGAATAAACTGCCTTTGGGCCAATTTTTGATCACTTGTCTCTTGATTAGTCACAGGCATGATCACAGTCCTGTTACTCTTGCATATCTAGGCACATGGCTCTCATGCATACTCTAGATCCAGAACACATTAATTGGGGGTAATACTATAAACATGTTGGAGAAATTATGGGTATGATGCGTTTGGTTATACTTACACCCATAATCTCACTCATGCATGCTCTACCTCTATCCAAATAGAATAGAATATCCCAAATGAGATATTATCTCTCTTATTTTGATAACTGAGTCATATATGAAGGTTTTTAACTCAGTTATAAATCTATAATTCACATTACTTTGTCTATTTATAGAAACGAGTATGTTTGCACATTGACAGGTGGGTTGAACCCAAGGAATGATGAATCCTGAATTTGTATTCAGTATGTTAAAAAAAAAAAGTTGAAAGTTTGCAAATTTGGTTCATTTAAGGATTCTGGCCTTAACTCAATACACCTTTCCCTAAATATGAAATAAAATTTTTGCAGAAAAATTTACAAACTGAAATGTACAAAATATTTTTTTCTGTAGTGCCTGGAAGAAAAAGAATTTTGAGCCCATCAGTTTTCTTTTTAGTAACTGAGAAGTGTTTAATGTTCAATTTTTAAAAACCTGTCAAGGCCAAGCATGGTACCAGGCTTATGCCTGTAATCCCAGCACTTTGGGGAGGCCGAGGTGGGCAGATCACTGGAGGTAAGGAGTTCTAGACTAGCCTGGCCAACGCGGTGAAACCCTGTCTCTACTAAAAATACAAAAATTAATGGAACGTGGTGGCGCATGCCTGTAGTCCCCCACCTGCTCAGGAGGCAGGAGAATTGCTTGAACCCAGGAGGCGGAGGTTGCAGTGAGCCGAGATGGCGCCCCTGCATTCCAGCCTGGGTGACAGAGCTAGACTGCATCTCAAAAACAAACAAACAAACACACCTGTCAAAAATTAATTTACCTCAGTTCTTCAAAAAGTTAAACATAGACTTACTATATGACCCAACAATTCTATTCCTAGGAATATACCCCAAATAATTGAAACAGGTAATCAAAGTCTTGTACACAAATATTTATATTTGTAGCAGCACTATTCACAACAGCTAAGGTGGAAACAACCCAGATGCCCATCAACAGATGAATGGATAAACAGAATGTGGTCTGTCCATAGAATGGAATATTATTCAATACATAAATGAATGAAGCGCTATGTGCTATAGCATAGATGAACTTTGAAAACTGAAAGGAGCCAGACCCAAAATACTCTATGATTCCATTTATATGAAGTATCCAGAATAGGTAAATCCATAGAGACAAAAAGTAGATTAGTGGTTCCCAGAGGTTGATAGGGAGAAAAGACTGAGGAGTGACTGGTTATTGTGTATGGGATCTCCTTTAGCAATATGAAAATGTTTTGGAACACAGAGAGGTGATGGTTGTACCATATTGTAAGTATATGAAATGCCACTGAATTGTATACTTTAAAATGGTTAATGTTATAAGAATTTCGTCTCAACAAAAAATTCAGTTCATCTGAGCTTCAGCTTTCCCTCATAAACACTCAATGTATTTGATGTCTTTTTTTTTTTTTTGCTGTCACTGCAGCAGAACAGATGTTTGATAAGTCTTAATTCTATTTTAAGACTTATCACAGAAAGTTATATTTCAGAACCTTGTGTTTACATAGCCTTGAACTTATTTTTTCTTGTAATGGGACGATATATTGAGATTATTGAATTTGATGAGAATAGGCGACAATTTAAATGTGAGGAAGAGAATAAATCACAGTTGTAGAAAGGTAAAATTATGTTTTATTGCACATATACTACTTGAGACTTCTTGACCAACTGAAATTCTTCAGCTAATGTACATGTTCCCAAGAAGTGTAGTCAGATAAACCTAACAGGATGTCACTTATCATGATTATTTAGGATTAGAAGTAACACCAAAAAGCAAAGATTAAAATGACCTGGTTTTCCTGATATTCCAAATTCTCATTCTTAACAGCTCCGTTTGTACACTGGAGCAATTTGTCAAGTTTGGAGTCAACAAATTCCAGTTTTATGGATATTGTGAGCCTCTGTCTTTCACCTAGGTCTCTTTTATCTTGCTGATCTCTTACATGTTAGCTGTGACAGTTTGTCTTCGACAGTTTGTGGTTACATCATAACAGTAACTGTTTTTTACAACAGTGGATAACATAGGGAGTTTAAGGAGGACTAACTTCTACAAATAGCACAAGTTCCTTGAAAGGTTGACGCTGAAGGCATAAACTCCATTGGATATATGTAGGATCTAGAATGGGATCAGGCTAGTAATAATGTTTAAAAGAGCAGGTTTGGGAGGAGGGAATGGCTTAGGCTACAAGTTGGGCTATGAAATTGCACGTTCCTGATCATAGTTCACGTAATGAAAAGATCTAGATAAATAAGATGCCAAATAACGTTTCTTAGTGGAATCATAATGATTATCATGTTGTGGTGGTAAAAATCATTGGAAATCCTTACTTGGAACTAATTATAGAGTATAAAAGATCTGCAATTTTTCATATAGATTTCTATTACTTTTTAAAAGTTATGGTAAAATATATATAATACAAAGTTTAACATTTTGAAGTATACAGTTCAGCAGCATTAAATACGTGTCTATTTACATTGCGTAACCATCACTGCTACCCATGTCTATAACTTTTTCATCATCCCAAACTGAAACTCTGTACCCATTAAACAATACCTCCACATTCCCTCCTCTCCCCAGTCCCTGGTAACCACCATTCTACTGTCTATGAATTTGCCTATTCTAGGTACCTCATATGAGTGGAACCATATAATATTTGTCCTTTTGTGTCTGACTTATTTCCCTTAGCATATTGTCGCCAAGGTTTCCATTACTTTTTAAAATACAGAGTGTTATTATCTTATTGAATTGGCCAGCTAATTAGTTTCAAGATCTGGAAGTGTTAGAATATTTTATTGTATTTTATTGTGGCTCTCTCATGGGCCGCAATCTCTTCTCTGTCTATACCCTCTGCTTGGGTGACCTCCTCCAACCCTACAATTTCAGCTACCATATATATGTTGACTACTCCTAAGTCTGAGTCTCCAGTTAGGATCTTCATCTGGATCTCTAGATTCATATTTAAATGCCTTCTTGTCTTCTCCACATGGATGTGTAATGGGAATCTTAGACTTCACATGACCAAATCAGAATTCTTGATTTCCTTTCTCCAAAATCTGCCTCTACTCAAACTTTGCTCACTTAACCAGTTACTAAAACTAAAAATCTAGGCATTGTCCCCAATTCTTTTCTCTCCTTTACTTTCCTGTTGTCTCCTCCCTGCCCCCAACCCCCACCATTGTAGCTTCCTATTTTTTACCACATAAATAACTTTTACAAACTCATGATTATGATAGTCATCTGTATCAGTGGTCCCCAACCTTTCTGGCATCAGGGACCAGTTTTGTGGAAGACAGTTTTTTCACAGACTGAGGTTGGGGGGATGGTTTCAGGATGATTCAAGCATATTATATTTATTGTGCCCTTTATTTCTATTATTATTATGTTGTAATATATAATGAAATAATTACATAACTCACCATAATGTACAATCAGTAAGAGCCCTGCCCTTGTCTTCCTACAACTAGATGGTCCCATCTGAAGGTGATGGGAGACAGTGACAGATTATCAGGCATTAGATTATCATAAGGAGCATGCAACCTAGATCCCTCGCATGCACAGTTCACAACAGGGTTAGTACTCCTATGAGAATCAATGCCGCCACTGATCTGACAGGAGGTGGAGCTCAAGCAGTAATGTGAGCAGTGGGGAGTGGCTGTAAATACAGATGAAGCTTTGCTCACTTGCCAACTGCTCACCTCTTGGCCTGGTTCCTAACAGGCCATGGACCAGTACTGGTCTGTGACCCAGGAGTTGGGGACCCCTGATCAATGTGACTGATACACAATTCCAGTTACAGTCCATTAACATATCATATTTCATATATGTTTAACAGTTGATCTGGTAAAGATTTAAAAATATTTTGGGGCTAGGCATGGTGGCTCATTGTAATCCCAGTGCTTTGGGAGGCTGAGGTGAGGAGGATCACTTGAGCCCAGGAGTTTGAGACTAGCTGGGAAACATAGCAAAACCCCATCTCTACCAAAAAGACACAAATTAGCCAGGTGTGATGGTGTGTGCCTGTAGTCCCAGCTATGGTGGGGAGGATGAAGTGGGAGGATCACATGAGCCCAGGTGGTTGAGGCTGCAGTGAGCTGTGACTGCACCACTGCACTTCAGCCTGTGCAACAGAGCAAGACCCTGCCTGGAAAAAAAGAAAAAAAAATATTTGAATAGATGTTTTTACTATAAATGCTGACTAAAAGCTGGGTGGTAGGAGTGTGTGTGAAACTAATTTAGCAGTCGTGTCTGCTGGCCTGTTGCTTCTGCCTTTGTAATATGTCCTAAATCTGCCTGCTTCCCTCCATCTTCAGTACAGCCACCCTAGTCTAAGCCACCAACATTTGTTACTTAGGGTACTGTAGTAATCTCCTTTTGCTGTTGATTCCCTATTGCCTGTTTTTCAAACAGCAACCAAGATGATATCTTAAAAAATTATTTTCAGTAATTACAAATATAAAGGAAGTTACAAAGATTATATAGAAAGGACCCATACTTGTACCCTTCTCCCAATCCCCCCACCATTGGTTCCATCTTATGTAACTATAGAACCCAGGAAATAGATACTGGAATAAAGTCTAAATATAGTTCTGTGTCATGTCCTCACCTGTGTTGATTCGTGTAACCACTGCAATCAAGATTAAGAACTATTTCATCATGACAAGAGATCTCTCGTGTTACCTTTTGTAGTCTTCCCTACCCCCTTACCTCCTACTATCTTTAACCCTTCACAGTGATATTTTTGAAACATGAATCAGATCATATCACTCTCCTGCTACAAAGCTACCATAACTGCTTCCAATCTGAGAATAAAATTCAAACTTCTATGGTGAAGTATAAAGTGTTGAATGACTTGTTCCCTCCTTACCTCTGTGGTCTCACCTGGTACCACTGTTGCCTGCACGGTTAGGTACTATAGCTACACTTGCCTTCTTTCTAGTCCTCTAACACAGTGGTTCTCAAAGTGTGATCCCTGGACCAGCAATGTCAGCAGGACCTGGGAATTTGTTAGAAACACATATTTTTAGATTCCACACCAGACCTACTGAACCAGGAAGTCTGTGGGTGAGACCGAGCAATCTCATGTTTTACAGATCCTTGATGATTCTGAAGCATGTTAAAGTTTGAGGACCACTGTTCTAACAAGTCGAACTCTGCCATATGTCGGCTTTTGCATTAGCTTTTTTCTCTATCTGGAATATCCTGTTATCCACAACTTACCCATCTTCCCTGACTGGCTCTTTCTTGCATTTAAATTTCTGTTAAAAATATCTCAGCAGAGAGAACTTTCCTCAATATACAGTGTAAAATAACTAGCTACTCATTTCCACATCCCTCTATTTTAGTCTTTTGCATATCGCCTGTCATTACCTGACTTCGTGTGTGTGTCTTTTCCCTGTTAGGTTTTATGCACTCTGAGAATAGTACTTTGTTTTGTTCACCAGTTGATGCCCAGTGCCTAGAATAGTGTTTATCAAATAGTATGTCCTTATGATCCCCATTTTTTTTCTATATTCTCCAGAACAGTCAAGCTGTATTCTCCAGGACAGCTTTACAGAGCAACTAAAATGTTGTCTGTAGGCAAAAGATTTGCATAATTTGTTTTTAATATTTGAATGTTGTGATATTTCACATGTGAAATAACCTAGAAAGAGAAAAAAAATCTTCATTTTTCTTTTCTCTTTCTTGAGACAGGGTATTACTCTGCCATCCAGGCTGGAATGCAGTGGCATTATCTTAGCTCACTGCAGCCGCAAACTCCTGGGCACAAGTGATCCTCCCACTCTAGCCTCCTGAGTAGCTGGGACTACAGGTGCATGCCATCATGCTTGGCTGAGAAAAATCTTATTGTATGCTGTAGCCTGTATTATCCCACATTGTTTGTAATTATTTATGCATTTATATCAGATAGCCCCTCTTCATTCATTATTAAACCATTGATTATTTTGCTAGACTTAAGATCCCCAAATTCTTTAACAGTTAGGTACTGCCATGCCAGGGAATGTACAGATCACAGGAAACTTTAGACACATGTTCTGTATTACTAGGTAGGCATTTGCCCCTACCTCCAGTCTGTGTTTGACCCAGATTAGATAGCTTGGACCTTGGGTGAGCCTTTGGGCCCTTATGCCCCATCCTTCCTCTACCCTTTTAGGTAACCAGTATTAGTAAAGGCTCAGGCCACATGGCCTTCTTGGCCCATTTCTCTGGAGCCCATACCCTGGTCCTGTTCTGCGGATCCTAAGATTTTCTTGTGAGAGAAGCCTTTCACTTTAAGGCTTGTAGCCAACTCCTGTCAACCTGTCCTTAGTTGAGAAACCTTAGTTGAGAAACAGGTAGAGGAATCCCCTGATCAGGAGGTATCCTTATGCCTGATTGTTAACTGCAGAAGAATAGTTGGCTTCATTTTAAAAAGGAATCCCCTGATCAGGAGCTATCCTTATGCCTGATTGTTAGCTACAGAAGAATAGTTGGCTTCATTTTAAAAAGAAGGTATTCAGAGCAGCCCAGTTCTTTTTAAAACTCCTTGGCTGCTATCAGTAAAAACAAAATTCTAATATAGAAGACTAATTGTGTATCACAAGACTTGTATCTTTAACCTGTATCAGAGCTCTTCTTTGGAGGTGGAAAGGAGTCAAGAGATTCCTGATAAACATTACAAAACAGTTTCTCCCCCATGCATAATTAAATAGCTTTTAAGTATTATATTTTTTAAATGTTTCTGCTTGGTTATGGGTCTGTGATTGTTTAAAAACTCTTTATATTAATCCCAAATTCAGGGGAATAAACTTGGAGCCTCTGTATTGATATGTATTAGGTACTTCGGTTTTATTCACTAATTGACATACCATTTTGAATGTCCAGCAAACAGGGATGTAAATTCCTTTAGGCCGGGACCATGTCTTTTATATTCTAAAGCATGCTTAATTTCTTTTTTTTTTCTTTTTGAGACGGAGTCTTGCTCTGTCGCTTAGGATGGAGTGCAGTGGCGTGATCTTGGCTCACTGCAACCTCTGCAACCCGGGTTCAAGCAGTTCTCCTGTCTCAGCCTCTTGAGTAGCTGGGACTACAGGCGCATGCCACCATGCCCAGCTAGTTTTTGTGTTTTTAGTAGAGATGGAGTTTCACCATATTGATCAGACTGGTCTCAAACTCCTGACCTCAGGTGATCCGCCTGCCTCGGCCTCCCAAAGTGCTGGGATTACAGGTGTGAGCCACGCACCCAGCCAAGCATGCTTAAAATAAGGCACACAGGTAGTCAATAAATGGAGGAGTGGTATGGAAACAATCTTGAGATACACTAAAATAAACAAATGGATGAAAATTTGGTTGGGTATATTAGTAGTTTTGTGGTTCTTAGCCACTTTTGATTATATAAGAAATAGATGGTTATTAGACCAACTTAAAATATTCAAGTATTTTCTTAAGTGTTTTTTCAGAGAAACTGTTTTAATTTTAATACTGTGTATAGTTAAGCAAAGCAATGAGGCTAAATGTACTAATCTCTGTTACAACTTTTTGTTTTGCTTTCTGAATCCTTCTCATGTGATCCTGGATCTTGGACTGATGATGGAATGATTTTCGAATTCTATGAACCACAGAGCCTATTGTGAAGAATGGCAGGCCTCCAACGTCTCACAGTATGCATTCCTTCCTCCACCAGTACACAGGATCTTTCAAGAAGCCCCCATTGCGGAGACCACACAGTGTTATTGGAGGGAGCCTTGGCTCCTTCATGGCAATGCCCAGAAATGGAAGCAGATTAGGTAATTTGATTACTTGTCTGTTGTGTTTACCTTTCTGATTATACGTCATGCACATAGTTAAGTTTTAGTTAAGCAACTTTTATTATCTCGTTTCTTCTGTCAGATAAAAATCAAGTTGAGATCAAGAGGAATAGCAGAAAGATGGAAAGTTCTAGAGAGGTAGTAGTGCTGACAATACAGGGAAGTAATATTTGAAAAACCTGTCCATCAGGAGGGAAATGAAACCCATAATAAATGGATGCAGTATTTCAAGATGAATGGCAGTTTGGGATGGTGTTTGTTTTAGGGTCATGCCTCAGTAACTTTTCAGATCATCACCATATAAAGCCTATTGTAATGATTAGTATATGTGGTTATCACCTGAATTCTTTCTTCTTCTGTCATTATGCCTTTAAATATCCAAGAAAAAAGAATTGCAAGTTTCTGTTTGTTTATTCCTCTGGCCTTTTTTGATGATGCCTTATGTTTTTATTTTTATTTTTATTTTTTTTGAGACAGTGTCTCACTCTGTCACCCAGGCTGGAGGGGAATGCAGTGGTGCTGTTGAGGCTCACTGCAGCCCTGACCTCCCAGGCTCAAATGATCCTCCCACCTCAGCCTCCTGAGTAGCTGGAACTACCTGTGCATGCCGCTACGCCTGGCTAATTTGTTTTTTTTGTTTTTTGTTTTTTTTAGAAGACGGGGTCTCACTGTGTTGCCCAGGCTGGTCTTGAACTCCTGGACTCAAGTGATCCACTTGCCTCAGCCTCCCAGAGGGCTGGGATTACAGGCATGAGCCACCACACCTGGCCTATTATGTTTTGATTTTTAAAATCACTTCAAGTACAACTATTTTATAGTCTTCTTAGATAATTATATTTACTGAAGCTCCTAGGGGTTTTATTCTACTGCTCGTTTTATGTGCTTACTCTTGGAATAGTATATTATTTCCAAATGTGTTTCTTTAATTTTGGGAATATGAGCTTATCTACAGTGAGATTTTTTCTGTGAGAACTGCATATAGCCTTTATCTCTGTAGGTGTGTCTCTACAGAATGATATGCTGGAGTTGGCTCACACTAGTTCATAAGAGATGATTGTTAAAGTTTCAGGAACTTTGCAAGCTGGTTGTTAAACATAGCTATTAAATTTTAAATTATATAAGTTTACAAATAGGTAAACTAAATTAAAAACAAAGGTAATGAATACGCAAAAGTCATCGCTTCCTAATTTTTTACCACTTTTAACTATTATCTATGCCACCGGGGTTATTTTTTTCTGTTCTAGTTATAGTCAAAAACACTATATAATGGTATGCTACTGCACATTTCTTCCCAACCATATGTTCAGTGTTGTCATGTTGGTAGCCTGAAGTTGTCCATGGAGAGAGAAGTCAGAAAACACTACAGATGAGGCCCTGGCTTATTGTTTTCTTGTTTGTCTAGACCAGGGTTTGTTTTTTTTTTTTTTTTTGTGAGGGGGCAGTTAGTAATAAATGTTTTAGGTTTTATGGGCATACAGTCTCCATTGCATATTCTTCTCTGTTTAATAATCCTTTAAAAATACAAAAAACATTTTTAGCTCATGGGCCATATAAAAAGAAGCCACACTTGTTCTAGACTCTTGTTCTAGAATTAAGACAGTGTATTGAAAATGTTAGTAATGCAGATTAAATTTAAAGGGTATTGTGCTGGAGGAGAAAAGTATGTTGTATCTGCAGCTGTTACATTACCTGATCAGCAGAGAAATATCCCTCTCCCCCCTTGACAGATGAGTAAAGTTCTGACAAGCCATCATTGTTTCACGTTTGTCTTGATGGAAATGAAAATACCGACTGGTAGTCATGTCAGAACTACACTTGTTTGTTAATGACATGAGTAATTTCTTGTTTGGGTCAGATGGTACTCAAGTATTTATTCATAGTCTGAGATTAGTAAGCTTTCTTTGTCCAATTCCTTGTGCAACAGGACAGATTTTTTTTTAAGTGTGATTTTTTTTTTAAATGTACCCTTTAAGTCTCAAAAGTGTAGCACTTTGGGAGTTGAGCCTTTCTGTGGGAAGGTCTCACTTGTAACTCAGAAACCCAGGGCTTCATTTTTTATCCCAATGTGGAAGGTAAACCCAGGGACCTTCTCATCAACATCAGCAGCCTCTCCTAAGACACTGATAGAGTCAATTTATGTATAACAGCTTTGGATTTTCAGTCCTCTCTTTGTTTTTGCTTCCTAGGTATTACCAATACATTCTTGCACATTTAGCTGTGCATTTTAAAATATTGTATTTTAGTCAACATTTTCTTGAGGAAAGGGAGATTTTCATATCTCACTAGAAATGGAAGCCATGATTAAATTATTTTTAACATTTTGAAGGTGTGACAGAAATGAATACAGGACCTTAGATGTGTTATATACCAAATTTTAAGAGGTTAGGAATCAATCACCAATACGTTACTTTTGCTGCCAAATTAATTTTTTGTTCACATATCATCACCATAAAATTTCTACGGAAATCTCAACATAACTGAAGTGTATTCTTAGATTACATATTGAGCTATTAAAAATCCATTACCATTTGCAACTGCTTATGAATATTAATTGGAGTTTTCTTGATATTGAGTTAACCAAGACAAAAATACAGACATAAAGTGAGTTTTAAGATAGAGTTGATATGAGACCCTTGAGTTCAAATTTCTCCTTAATCTAAGCAGTCCTCATGATTTTATATGTAAATATTATTAAAAGTTAACATTTATACTTATACAATTGTCTCACACATTGATATTTTATATAACTTTATTTGAAAAAGAGATCTAGTTATCTAGGCCATTCCTTGATTGTTAGTTAATATGCAGTTCCCTTGAATACTTGTTAAGCACCTTCTGAGTGCCAGACAGTTGGTTAAGTTCTGGAAATAGAAAAGTGAACAAGCTAAATCCCATCCCCAAGGATCTTATAAAATCACATGCACCAAAAAATGTTCTTCAGTGCAGTGGGTGGGGGCACAGTAGTCAACTGTGCCTGAGATTAGAAAAGACTTCACTGAGTGATGACACATGAGCATAGTTTGAAGACTAAGCCTGATCTCACAAAGTTGATAAAATAGGAAAAGGCATCTTTTAAAAATGAGAAAAAAAGTGTGTTAAAGCACTGCAGCATGAAACAACATGGTTCTTTTTGGAAAATGAATACGTGTATAGAAAGTAATAGTGGCAAGAGAGGAGTTCTAGAGATCCAGCATTTGTTTCCTAGTACACTCTTCTTGCTGGGTTATTAGATAATGACTGACAAATGCAGGTATATGAGTATACAACTTGGCCAGATGTGGTGGCTCATGCCTGTAATCCCATCACTTTGAGAGGCCAAGGTGGGTGGATTCCTGAAGTTGCAGTTTTTTGAATTTTTGCAATCAGACCTTGGTGATGACCTTGAGCAGTAGGATATAAGTAGCTCCCACATGCTTAGCTTCCAATAATGGAACACTAGGCATAAATGGCTACAAGTTCAAGATGAGCCTGAACAACAAGGCAAAACCTTGTCTCTCCAGAAATATAAAATAAAATAAAACAAAACAAAACACTAGATGTGATGGGTCCTGTACTCCCAGCTACTTGGGAGGCAGGAGGATTGCTTGAGCCTGGGAAGTAGAGGCTGCAGTGAGCCATGATTGTGCCACTGCACTCCAGCTTGGCCAACAGAGCAAGACCTTGTCTCAAAAACAAAACAAAACAAAACAGTATATGTCTGTTTTTAATATTTTCAAATGGAATGTATCTTCCTCCCCCTACTTCCATTTAACTTTTATCTCTATTAAGCATGCCATAACCCACCTTTATTGTAGTATGTTTTTGCTCTGAACAGATTTTTGAGTATTTGAAGATCATAAACTTGTTTTTGTAGTTCTGGTACAAAATAGATATTCAGTGAATAATTTTTTATTGTTTTATTTTTAACATTGGGGGTGCAGGGAGGAGAAACTGCATTAGAAGCTTTTAAGAGGTGTTTTAAAGAATATTCAAAGAATTAGCTCCATTTAACCATAGACCCAGTGACACATTATTTAATTGAAAGAATACTAAATAAGAGGCAGATGACCAGGTGTCTATTCCAGCTCTGCATCTAAGCTTTGTGACCTTTTGAAAGTCATTTAACCTTTCAAGTCTCAGTTCCCAGATCTAGAAAATGAAAGAACTGGCTCATTCTCAGAGATATTATTTCCAGTTTATAATTTTATTACTCAACCCTTGATAATAACTTGAATGTTAATTTTTTTCATAATTTGAAAGTGTAAAAAGATTTCATACTACTATTTTAAGACATTTGAGTCATGTTTTCGTCTATTAACTGCATACCTGTGGCACCCAGAATGTAAATGACTTTTTATGCTGTGATTTTTACTTGTTGGCCTTCTATATTTTACCCATAGTGATAATAAATTATATATTAGAATATAATGTATCTCTTTTAATGTCTCATTTTTTGATATAGATATTGTTCATGAAAATCTAAAAATGGGATCAGATGGTGAGAGTGACCAAGCTTCTGGGACATCATCTGATGAAGTCCAGTCACCTACAGGTGTTTGTCTCAGAAATCGTATACATAGACGGATCTCAATGGAGGTAATCATTTAAAAAATACAAATATACTTGTGAATATGTGTGTTGGTATATGTTAATACACATACATATCAAGTGGAGTAAATGCCCATTTAAAAATTTTCATGAAGACACGTGACACTTGTAAGAAAGTTACTTCTTTGCATTCATAAATTGCAGTCTGTGAATATTTCCTCTTTTTTAATTTGTATCCCAATGTAGATATGCAGTGTAGTTGTTCGCATTCTGTGAAACATTTTATTTTAATTTTTTGCAAAACGTTATTTTAGGTTATTCATTAAGGAGAAGTGAATTTTCAAAAATTCTGGAAATACAGAATGATACATTAGCAATGTCTTCTTTTTAGAAAATACGATTTTAATATTTTCGAGATTCATCTGGATAATTAGCATTTTATTTTCTCTGTTTCAAATTTTAAGAGGTATAAATAAACAGCTTTTTTTTCTTGCATTATATTATAAAAGTGGGTGTCCTTTCCTTTGTGGTTCACTATACCTACTAATCTCTGAAGCACATTTATTTCTCCATGTAAAAGGATGAAGAATTCATTTTCTTTTCTTTGTAAGTGTTGTGGTATAACCTTGAGGACATAAGTTGATCGTGACTGTTATTTCAGTACGTACTGTAAACTAAAATAGGTTTCTGCAAAAAAAAATTGAACATGTTTTGAAATGAAAGTATTGTTGCTTTTTTGGTGCTGTTGAGATGATGATTAAGGTATCTCTCCTATTGGTTGATTATATTTTCATTATAAAAGGATTCTTCTTAATCAGTTAAGGAAATCTTACCAGTTTTCTAAATGATAAATTAACATTTTCACTTGTTGAAATCAACGATATATTTATGTGACACAATACTAATGAAAATATTTCTTATTTTTCTTCACCTTATAGATGATTTTTTAAAATCATTTGTTTTATTTAGTATTAGGGTCTGTATCTGGAGTTTCTCATTCTTCGTTGAGCTATAATTTGTTTCCCCACCACCAAGGAGGCATGCTCTAGATTATATTCTTTTTATAGTATATATTTTTTTCTGTTTTATGAGACAGGGCCTCACTCTGTCACCCAGACTGGAGTACAGTGGTGGGATCTCAGCTCACCACAGCCTCAACCTCCTGGGCTCAAGTGATTCTCCTGCCTTAGCCCCAAGTAGCTGGGACTACAGGCACACACCACCATGCCCGGCTAATTTTTTTGTATTTTTTGTAGAGACAGGGTTTCACCATATTGGCTTCCCAAAGTGCTAGGATTACAGGCTTGAGCCACTGAGCCTGACCTGTAGTATATTTTAATATCTGGAAAGACTTCTTTCTGTATCCCTCCCCCATATACACATGTACTCTTTCTTATTTTAGAATGTTTTTGGATTTTTTCTGTTTATTCTATTGATACATTTTAGGCATTTTATTTTGTTCTAAGAATAAGCTTATTGTGATTTCTTAGTGGTTATATAACTTATGAAATTAATATAGGGAGGACCAGTATCTTCTCATTACTTATTCTTACCATTTGGTGGCATTGTATGTTTTTATACTTAAGTCTTATATTTCTCAGTAAATATTTATGCAGTTCCTATACCTCTCCATTCCATTTCATGGTTTGGCTGCTGTTATGAATGGGAGGAATTTCTTTTTATAGGGCTTAAATTTCTTGATACAATGATATAGGCAAGATTCTTTTCAAGTTTATCCCAGCTCACATTGTATAATTAAATAAAGTAGAAATGCCATTAACATGGCAGTAATAAATACAATTCTCTTTCCCCATGTTGCATGCAAGATCATATAATATCTACTTGGTTAGTTATTTAAACTGATCACAGAGTTTGTGGTAGTGTTTGCCTAATGTTACTATATGGTATAATAAATTTAAAGTAAATTTCAAGTTGAATTTACCAGTGAAAGGACTCAAAAATTACTGAGGTTGCAAAATTTCATTTCTGTAACACTTCGCTGTATGCTTTTGCTTACAGTAAATGTTTTTGCCATGAGTATATTACATATAATCAATGTAGGTAACTTTGCAACTGCAATAAAACTTTACAATTACTTATCACTAAGAAATAATGTGTTAGAGCCTGTGAATACAAAAGCCAAATGCCTTGCCTTTACTATTTTTGATTACCTTTTTTTTTTTTTAAGGATTTAAATAAGCGGTTATCACTGCCTGCAGACATCAGAATACCTGATGGATATCTTGAAAAGTTGCAGATAAACAGTCCACCATTTGACCAACCAATGAGTCGAAGGTCTCGTAGAGCTTCCTTAGTAAGTTTTTGGTCTCCTGTACCTCCACCATCAATCAGATCTGCTTGCTGCTTCTGGGTGTAAACATTTTAAATTTATTTTTATACTTGACTTTAGAATAGCTAAATTTTATTATATTGCCTTCTCGATTTTTATTATTTTCCATTCTTAAAGGTTTATTGGAGTCCTTAAGATGCATTCAATAGGATGCATATTGGAATAGGATTTAAGGTATATTTTATTTTTGGTAAATGTTATTAATACATGCTAGATAGATAAATACATACTAGATATATAGATATACTAGATATGTGCTGGATAAATAAACATGTATTAATATATACTAGATATACAGAGAAGTACACAAACCATAATTGTACAGCTCAACGAACTTTTGAAATGTTAATATACCTGTGTAACCAGTACCTGGATCGGTAAAAGAAAATTTCAGAAATCCCAGAAACCCCCTTCTGTTCCCTTTCTCTTTACTTAGTATTCCTCACTTCCTCAACTGTAGCCATACTCTCTGCCTTCTGATGCTAAAGATTAGTTTTACCCATATGTGTGACATTGTTCTGATCATACTGTTTTTAAAGTATGTTTTGGTATCTGGATCTTTTAAAATCCCATTCACATATATTCTTATTTGTTTTTTAAATGTGTAATATTCTCTTTCTGATTATCCTTATTAAAACGTCTGAGCTTTGTGTAATTATGAATATGTAATTATATTAAAATATATTTTATGTAGATATACAGAATTATATACTTATACAAAGTTTGTATATATATATTGCACAATATGTATCCCAGTATGTATGGAAGTTATACAGTATGTATTATTTTTGTTGTTAGCTTCTTTTGTCCAGTGTTATGTTTGTGAGTTTCAGCCCTATTTTTGCATGTAATTATAGATAATTCGTTTTCATTGTTGCATGGTATTCCATTTATGAGTGTACTGTACTTCATCCATTCTCCTATCGATGGGCATTCTGGTTGTTTTCGGTTTTTGGCTATTACCAAATAATGCTTCTATCACCATTCCTGTGCATGTTTTTTGGTTAACGTGTAAGCATTTCTGTTGAGTGCTTACCTAGGAGTGGAATTGTTGCATTATATTCTGCTTCCCTAGATACTGTCAACAGCTTTCCAGAGTGGTTGTACCAACTTATACGTACATCACTAGCATATAATAGTTCTGGTTGTTCTCCTTGCCAACTTTTGATAATGTCTTTTAAAAATTATTATTTTAACTTTTCTAGCAAGTTGATAGTGGTCTCTTGGTTTTATTTTGCTTTTCTCTGATGACTAAGTTGAACACCTTTCTGTGTGTTTATTATTCATCATATGTTTATTGTATGTTAATATTTAGATATTCTCTTTTGTGAATTAACTACCCAAGTCTGTTTTTCTTCTTTTTTCTATTGGGTTTTCTGTCTTTTTTATTGGTTTATACGAATTTTTAAGTATACTTTATATACAGGACCTTTGTCAGTTACATGTCTTACAAATATATTTTCTTAATATTTAGTAATTAACCCAGCACCATTTATTCAAAGGATAACTTTTCTTATTGCAGTATCACTTTAATGTAAATTCAGGTGATTGTTTATGTGAGAATCTCTTTTGGATGACTATAGTCCTGTAGTAGAGATACATATAAAGTGCTTTGGGACAACAAAAGAGGCAGCAAGTAAAATGCCTTGGCAAATCACAAGCTTACAGAGATAGCACTTGAGCTGGTCCTAGAAGGATGGGCAGAAATTTGTCAGTTAAAAACGGCCTATGAATGAAGGGTGTTCTAAGAAGAGGAAACTTCATGTACTAAAACTAAAACCCAGAGGTTTGGGTGTAGATGTCATGTTTGGGAAATCAGAACTGATATGAAGGGTAATATGGAATAATATAAAAGCTATGGCTTGAACGGACAGGACAGATCCAGAATGAAAAGCCTTAGAGGTCAGGCCAAGAAGTCTGGACTTCTTCCCATGTAATGAGAAGACATCAAAGGTATTTATTTAAACAAAGGCTGACATGGTCACATTTTTGTTTCATAGCAATAGCTTTAGGAAAAGTACAAACAATGAATTAGAGAGAAAGACTAGAGGCAGGGAGAATTAGGAATGTATTCAAAATTAAGGATGTTGTGGCAATCAGATGGAAATAGAAAGCAGAACATAAATCCTAGGGACCAGGAAGGGATAAAATACCACCTAATACCCAGTTGGACTTTGCACCTGAAGGAAGAGAAATTGATGATGACTCTTGGATTGCTAGCAGTTGTTGTATCTCCTTTTTTACATTATTATTATTATTATTATTATTATTACTGGAGACGGAGTCCTGCTCTGTCACCCAAGCTGGAGTGTAGTGGTGCAATTTTGGCTCACTGCAGTCTCTGCCTCCCCGGGTTCAAGCGATTCTCTGGCCTCAGCCTCCCGAGTAGCTGGGATTATAGGTATGCGCCACCATGTCCTGCTAATTTTTGTATTTTTAGTAGAGATGTGATTTCACCACGTTGGCCAGGCTGGTCTTGAATGCCTGACCTCAGGTGATCCACCTGCCTCTGCCTCCCAACGTGCTGGGATTACAGGGGTGAGCCACTGCATCCAGCCTTTACATATTATTATATAATGGAACTATTTTCTTTAGAGACAAGGTCTCACTCTGTCACCTAGGCTGGAATGCAGTAGCACGATCATAGCTCACTGTAATCTTGAACTCCTGGGCCCAAGCAATCCTCACATGTCAGGCTCCTGAGTAGCTAAGACTGCAGATGTACACCATCACACCCAGCTAATTAAATTTTTTTTTTTTTTTTTTTTTTTTTTTTTTTTTTTTTTTTTTTTTTTTAGAGATGGCGTCTCATTGTGCTGCCCGTGCTGGTTTCAAATGCCTGGCCTCAAGCGGTCCTTCTGCATTGGTTTCCCGAAGTGCTAGGATTATAGGTGTGAGCCGCCCACAGCATCTGGCTCCTGTGGGCCAGATTAGATATTCTAGTTAGATAGTCTACAAAATATTTTGGTTACATACTCTAAAAAATAAAATCACTTTATGCTGTATATACCATGAGCACATTGTTATTTGACATTCACCAGTATATAAATATGGTAAAAAGTATAACACAAACTTGATTTTGGTATAAGCATATGATTATCATAATTTAGCATCACTGCTTAAGACATTTTGTGTGTGTGTGTGTCTGTGTGTGTGAGACAGAGTGTCACTTTGTCGTCCAGGCAGGAGTACAATGGCGCGATCTCGGCTCGTTGCAACCTCTGCCTCTGGTTCAAGTGATTCTCATGCTTCAGCCTCCTTAGTAGCTGAGATTACAGGCATGTGCCACCATGCCTGGCTAATTTTTGCATTTTTAGTAGAGATGGGGTTTTGCCGTGTTGGCCAAGCTGGTCTTGAATTCCTGACCTCAAGTGATCCACCTGCCTCAGCCTCCCACAGTGTTGGGATTACAGGCATAAGCCACTGTGCCTGGCCAAGACATTTTTATTGGGATGATTTTGCCATTTGATTGTCAAGTCAAAAGTTTTCTTCGGCTATCAGTTTTTATCAAAGATTGGTACTTAGGATAAATTTTGAGGTTGTATTTGTTCCAATTGGGAGTAAAAATGTGATTTAATCACCGTGTAATTTTTTTAAGCTATCATTTAGGAGCTATCTTTTACAGTCTACATGATATTAAGAAAAACAGTGCCCTCTAATGAATGCTAAGTGATTAGAGTTTTTATTTATGGTTAAGTGTTCCTACCTACCTCCCCCACTTTTTTTTTGAGACAGAGTTTCACTTTTGTTGCCCAGGCTGGAGTGCAATGGCATGATCTCGAGTCACCGCAACCTTTGCCTCCCGGGTTCAAGCGATTCTCCTGCCTCAGCCTCCCGAGTAGCTGGGATTACAGGCATGCGCCACCACACCCGGCTAATTTTGTATTTTTAGTAGAGATGGGGTTTCTCCATGTTGGTCAGGCTGGTCTTGAACTCCCCATCTCAGGTGATCCTCCTGCCACAGCCTCCCAAAGTGCTGGGATTACAGGCATGAGCCCCTGCGCCTGGCCTGCCTACTTCCCTTTTCAGAAAATTCTGAAATGGCTTATAGATTTCAGATAAATCATGCCAGCTATGTTTTGGATTTTACTGATGCATCCATTTCATTATTCATCTACCTTAGTAAAGCATACTTTTTGGAAATACATTAAAAATTATTCTTCAAAATGAAAATCTCTACCCTAGGTTTATATTTGAACGTAGTCAGTGAAGGATGGCATGTGAAAGTTAGGGATGGATGGAAAAGGAGTGGGAAAAAGAAACTCATTTTTTTTATATGTATTAGAATTTGTGTATCTGTGGATAATATATTCTTTATATACCTAAAAAGTAAAAGTTTTTTCAAAGAGATCAGTTTTTCAGCATAGAAGTCTGGACCCTTGGTTTATGTGTAAAGGAGATGGGTAAGGATTAGGGATGGATGGAAAGGAGGTAGGAAAAGAAAAATATTCTTCACATGTACTAGAGTTCATTTTTCCATGGATAATATACCCTTAATCTAAAAAATAAAATATTTTTTAAGGTAAAATGTAAAATTTAGCCTTGTCTTCTAAAAGTTTTAAACTTTCAATGTGTTGTTCTCATATATATATATATAATTTTTTTTTGGTACAAATTATTTGTAGAGACAGAGTCATACTATATTATCCAGGCTTGTCTTGAACTCCTGGCCTCAAGCAGTCCTCCCGCTTTGGCCTCCAAAATCACTGACATTACAGGTGTAAGCTACCTCTCCTGGCCTATTTTCATATTTTCTAATGGCAATATATAATGAGTAGTAAAAATAACATAAAACCTTTGCTTGAGTAGGAATTAAGAAACAATTCATTTTTCCTGGAGAAAGTTATACAGTAGGGCTGAATGGGTCTAATATAAATTTATGGTCATCAATCTCGCATAGATCCCCAGTGTTGCCTGGCTATCCCACTGTCTTTCTCTGATTAACTCTTCCTCTCTTACTGTAAGCAGATGATCTCTCTTCCTATATCATAAAAAAGAGAGAGGGCCAGATGTTGTGGCTCATGCCTGTAATCCCACCACTTTGAGAGGCTGAGGCAGGAGGTTTGCTTGAGCCCAGGAGTCCAAGACCAGCCTGGGCAACATAGTGAGACCTCCATCTTTACAAAAAATTAACAAAACTAGCCAGGCTTGGTGGCACACCTTTGTAGTCCCAGCTACTCAGTAGGTAGGAGGTGAGAAGATCACTTGAGCCCAAGAGGATGAGGTTGTGGTGAGCCATGATTGCACCACTGCACTCCAGCCTTGTCGACAGAGCAAGAGACCCTGTCTCAAAAAAAAAAGGCGGTGGCCATTAACCGAAAACTCCCTCCTTTTCTGTATAACAAACTTGCAAATCTACCTATACATATACCCATTCTGTTCTTTTTTGTTTTTAATCTTGAGAAGTTGTCCCCCTTACTATCCCATCTTTTCAGGATGCTTAAGACTATCTGTTATCCCTATAAACTCATGTGTGTTCAGTCTCCCATTTCTTACCTTAATCCTTTCCAGTGACTTTTTATTTACATAAACATAATTTTAGTTTTAGATTTACAGAAAAAATTACAAAAATTATATAGTTCTTCTATACCACATACCCAGTTACCATATTATTAACATTTTATATTACTTTAATACATTTGTCACAACTAAGGAACCAACATTGGTACATTACTAGTAACAAAACTCCATACTTTATTCAGATTTCACTAATTTTTTGTCAGTGTTGTTTTTCTGTCCTGATACCCCCTCCAGGATACCACATTACATTTAGTGACATATGTCATGTTAAAAATATTGGCTATTGGATTGGTGAAGTGCTATTTAGTAGTCCTTTATGATTGATAAGAAATAAAACATTGTCAACATATTTAGTTAAATATTAGAATAGTGGGAAAGCCTATATGTAGATAGTCAGGATTCATCAGAGCTTCCTTGCCCTTACGATAATGGTATACCCAGTGGAAGTTTTGTGAGACTGAGTGCAGCTTCAATTATAATGAAGGTCATCCATATATAAAAATTTGTCTTATTGTATTCAAATTATAGGTTTATACATTTTAAGAGCATATGCCTTCCTAAACAATGAATGTTTGGATTCTTCATTCCTGGTTTTACCAATAGACTATATAGACCTTTCTTAATTCTCAGAGCAGGTGAGAAAATACAATCAAGTCCTTACATCTCTCAGCAATTAGAAATATAAGATGGAATGTGGGAGTGAGGTTCAAAGTCCCACAGAATTTACCTTTAGCATATTATGTACAGGAGTACAGGATTAAGGTGGTATTGTGGTGATGATAATAGCAATTTTTGTAAGACAAAGTGACTGAGTAGAATAGAGATTCTCAGTCTTTCCCCCTGCCCACCAAGTCTAAGGGATGTGTTTTAACACATTTCTGTCGTTAACAGTAACTCGGTAATTCCCACAGGGAGGGAAATGAGTGTTTGAAAAAGCCTCCCTCTTCCCCTGCTGTTTCTTTTTTGTTGTTGTTTTTTGAGACAGAGTCTTGCTCTGTCGCCAGGCTGGAGTGCAGTGGTACGATCTTGGCTCACCGCAATCTCCGCCTCCTGGGTTCAAGCGATTCTTCTGCCTCAGCCTCCCGAGTAGCTAGGATTATAGGTATGCACCACCACACCCAGCTAATTTTTGTATTTTTAGTAGAGACAGGGTTTCACTATGTTGGCCAGGATGGTCTTGATCTCCTGACCTCGTGATCCGCCCTTCTCGGCCTCCCAAAGTGCTGGGATTACAGGCATGAGCCACCGTGCCCGGCCCCGTTTCTTATGTATTAATATATACTCACTCTTAAAATGTCATCTATGGATCCTCTGTACATACAGAAGCTTCCCCCTTTATCTGTGGTTTCATTTTCCGCAATTTCAGTTATGTGAGGTCAAACATAGTCTGAAGATAGGTGAATACAATGCCAGTATGATTATTTTGAGAGCAAGAGATAGAGACTGCATTCACATAACTTTTATTACAGTGTATTATTATGGTTATTTGTTTTATTAGTTGATCTCTTACTCTGCAAAATTTATAAATTAAACTTTATCTCAGGAGTGTATTTAATATGTATAGGGAAAAACCTAGTACATACAGGTTTCAGTGCTGTCTGCTGTTTCAGGCATCCACTGGTGTTCTTAGAAGTATCCCCTGTGGATAAGGGGGACCTCTGGTGCTTCATTTGTTTTGAAGCTCAGCTAGAACAGCATCTCCAGCCTGTGATAGAGTAATTATGTTGCTAGATCCAAAGTAAACAAAAAGTTTCCCATAAGGCTTGGTATTGCTTACAAGTTACAGTGAATTCTAGGAAGACTATTATAAATTATAATTTAATTTATATATATATTTAGAATTTTCATGTGTTTATACTCTAAGAGCCATCTGAATAGGAATTTGCTTGGGGCTGTCAAAAAGTGAAGTATTTTCTTGGAACAGTGAAATATCAGAAAAAATTATCTTCATTTGTCTGGAAAGCAGCATTAAGGGGGCTCTTATATTACATGAAAATATAAGCTTTGAGCAGTGATAGTATCATACCCGAGGTTTATCCAAGGCACAGTTATTGCTAATTGAAAATTTTTCCCAAATACCCCCGCCATGACAACTTGTGATTATAGTTGGCATTGGCAATTTTTGAGTTTCTGCAGAGACTGAAACAACAACATACACATTATAAAGCTTATTGTGCTATTTCTTTAGCTATTATTTCTGTTTCTGTGAAACTTTTAAAATATTCTAAAATAATCTAGGATGGAACTCAGGCTAGATTGTGAACTCATGAAAGTGGGAATCATGTCTGTCTTCTCTAGCACCTAACATTGTGCTGGGTAAATGTTGAATAAATGAGCTTTGTCCTCTGTCCTCTGAATAATTTCTGTAGGAGAGCACGTCAACAAGCTAGTCATTATATCTATTGTTAATCTTGTTGTGTTCAGCAAATAAAAATGCAAGCAAAATTTTCTAAAAATTTTATTTAAAGATTCAGTAAGTACTGTTTTGATGTAATCATTAAATCCTAAGTTGGAGATTACTAAAATGGGGGCTAAGCTTTTACTTTTTGAATTAGGATCTGACAGACAATTCACTAGTGTAATTGTGCCTTTGTCTGAATTCTCTGCCTGCCTGCCTGCATGCATGGGTGGAATTCAGTAGTGCTGTTTATTTTATAGACTGATTATTCAAATTTAAACTTAACCTCTTACATATTTGTCTTTACAGTCTAATTTGTAGTCCATTTACATAGTCTTTAAAGCAAACCTCGACATTTTGTCATAGTAACCATTGGACCCTAGTGTATTTGATGTTTTAAGAACATAGTAGTATTCATTCATTTAAGATAAAAGGATTAATAAGAAAATTTCTCTACTCCTGAGAAGAAAAAATGCCTAGCTTACAGTCTTATTTCCCGTGTGCTTCTCATTGTTATAATGACATTTTAAATATTTTTTTCAGGAATATTCATTCTTTTGTTCATACTAGTTTGCATTTATTCTCAATATAGTGTTTTTCCCCCATAAAAGATGACACAAAACTTAAAATTCATGGCAAAAATGCGGTAGTTCCATATTCATGAATTTAAGCACCTAAATTCCAGAGATAAGTATCAGAATAAAGATATTTTATTAGTTTCTGTGATCTTGGCAAGTAGCCTTTTTTATGGAGTAAAGTATTTAAGATCATATATAAATAGGCTATATAAAACATATATAAATTAAAAGATTATTCGTAATCAGACTGTCATGTACCAGATAGTGGGCTATTTGCCATGTTTTTCACACTGATTTTAAAAACTTCACTTGTATTTTAAAAATGTTATCTATTGTAGTTTTACTTCTTTATTTTGCATAGTTATTGATACTAGAAAGCGAAGGACTTAATACTGAGTCATGTACAAGACAATACATGGATGAATAGTGTATGATGGTCGTAAAACTTCATTTTTAAAATTTAATGTTTTATGAAAAACGTCATAGGAAAATGTCATAGATTGCAAAAATAATTTTTCATTCATTCAATAATACCTGTGACCAAAGTTTTAATTAGTTTACTAAAATTGAATTAAGTACTATTGGATGTGCAGTTTTCCACATGGCTTTTAATATGATACATATCATTGTAACAAAAAGATAAAAACAGTTATTTTGAGGGGCCTCTGCTACTTTTGGCCATTCAACTTTGGATAATTTATCCTGTTGTCTGAAATGGTAAGTGATGCAAGTCTAATTACCAAGGATTATTTTAATTTTATTCCACAGTTCCAAGGAAAATTGCTTATTTAGACCTCTAGAGTTTGACTAAATCACAACATTTAATCATCTGGCATAATTTATACACCTTTGAGAACTGAGATTATGTATTAAAAAACATTATTTCCTTTCACTGGCTTTTTATTTAAGGGCATTAGCACCATTCTAAGCAAGTGAATCTTTCTTTAGATTATCATTACCTTTTCCATTATCTACAAAGGGGTACTAGAAAGCAACTTTAAGAAAATTCTTTTTCCATTCCGTTTTACTTTTTAAAATATTTCTGCTCTCTCAGTCCCTAGTTTTCAATCTATCTAAAAACAAATTTTCCTAAATTTTGTGTTAAGGTTTTTTCTTTTTCATTTTAAATATTGGGTTTGTATTACATATTTAGGTATATTTCATGTACCCTGTTTATCATCTCCATACACAATAGTCAGGCGAGCTCAAGGTTTAAAAGCAAGGCTTTTAAGAACTCACTTTTAAAGCATTTTCTCTTGTTGTTGTGGGTTTTTTTTTTTTTTTTTTTTTGGCCAAGGGTTGAGGGGGGTGTAGCCAGAATTAGACTTACATTGCTGCTTCTGTGTTTGCCACTTCCTGATCCATAGTAGAGCATGATTTTCAGTTGTCTTTTTCATTGTATTTTGATTGGAAAGCCTGAAACAAATAGTATTTTGTTGTTTGCAGGACTTCCTTGTGAATTCAGATTGGTGAGGGAGAAAATACATAGGAAAATTATTTATTTTGCAATTTTGTTAAAAAGAAAATCCCAAGTAGTTATCCTTGATAAGATTCTTTAGTATCTTAAAATGCCTGTGGTATCTTAGAATAAAACCAAATATTTTTCATGACAGAATGTTAACTGTGTTTATATAAAGGTTGGGTTGACAATTTTGATTGTGAACTTTGATATTTTTGAACTTTTGAATGTTCCAACATTGGGTTTATTTTAAAACTTGATAGATATTCAACCATTTGATTATAATCAGATTTTTCTATTCTTAGTCATTCTTTAGAGTGGGAAAGTTTCAGAAGTTGAGGAAGAGATGAATTGAAACTTTAAGAATATATACAAGGCTGGGTGCGGTGGCTTACGCCTGTAATCCCAGCACTTTGGAAGGCCAAGGCAGGCAGATCACTTGAGGTCAGGAGTTCGAGAACAGCCTGGCCAATGTGTTGAAACCCTGTCTCTGCTAAAAATGCAAAAATTTGCCAGGCTTGGTGGTGCGTGCCTGTAATCCCAGCTGCTCCGGAGGCTGAGGCAGGAGAATCACTTGAACCCGGGAGGTGGAGGTTGCAGTAAGCCAAGATTGTGCCGCTGCACTCCAGCCTGGGCAACAGAGTGAGACGATGCTGTCTCAAAAAAAAAAAAAAAAAGTAAATACTTAATTTTTCATTGTTTACTTTTCAGTCAGAAATTGGCTTTGGAAAAATGGAAACCTACATCAAATTGGAAAAGCTTGGAGAGGTAAGTAAATATTTATCTCAAAAATGTAAGACACATTTTTTTCTTATTCGTCATTCAAACTCTGTTACTCCACGGTTTTTGTTAACCTGGAAAAAACGTAAGTACTGATGTCTACAAGATTATATACCTGTTCTGGAAAGGTAACAGAGTTTCTAGGAGTTACAGTCTTCAATTCTTGAAATTATCCCATCAGTTTGAGAGGAAATGAATTTTTTTTATATCTTTGAAATTTTTATTGAAGCAGAAAGTATTATGTTTTCTTAATAACAAAATAGGCATTTGTCACTTAGTCTACTGCCAGTCTACTGTCTGTGCCACCATGGGAAATTGCATGAGTTCAGACCTGTGAAAAATCAGAATAAAGATAAAAACACATTTTTTGAAGGTTACGGAAATTCTTAAGATCTTGGTTTTCTTGAACTTACTACTAGTACTACTGATTTAGAAATGGCCTACCTCCTATAGTAGGAAAGGGCAAAGAAAACAATAGTTAATAGGGAAGGCTTAAAGGAGCTTGAGGGCTGTCCTGGC